>NW_026866474.1:0-12355 GCF_026571515.1 Ruditapes philippinarum | reverse complement strand
TTTTGTTGTTGTTTGCTATTGTTTGTAATAGCATTTATATGATATGATTGGTTATTTTTTTGTTGTTGTTTGCTATTGTTTGTAATACACATATATATGAATGTATAAAATTGTTTAACATTTCTCCTATGTTATTTGTTAGTTACATTGTTTGAAATTTATGTAAAAGAAATATTCATTTCATTCATATTTCTTTTTCTTGAAGAGGGGAAGTGTTATGTATGCAACATATTACATGTATATAACTTATATCTGACCGGTTGGTATTTCCAATATTATCATTGTTCTATTTTTTAGAACATAAACTACATGTATGTACTAGAAGGTTCTTAACTGTTGTAGAAAAACTCATGCATTATATTTAGATAGAAACTTCTGGAATGATCTTTATTGTTGAAGTTGCTAGATTATGATTACTTGAGAACATAATAGACCTTTCTGGAAACTTCTTAGTTAATATATATAAGGAGACATTTTTCATTAATCTTTAAGTCATCAGTTAAACTTTTTATCATTCAGGTGATCTTTTAAGTCATCAATTATTTGGGGAGTTATTATTCAAATTTGGGGAAGATTAATGATTTATTGGGCTTGGGATTATTAAATTTTGTTGTTTGCATTTTATTGTTGGAATTTATTCTAAATGTTTTTTGGATTAACTTGGATTTAACTGTGCTTCAAAAAGGGATCATTCAAGGATCAGACTGACTTTGTAATTTTTTTGGGATTCAGGTATTTGTAAACATAATTTCGTTATTTTTATTTTTCTTTAATAATTTTTTCTGTAATAAATTTTGTTTTGTTACAAGTTTGTTGTTGGTTTTCTTTTCGTTACCCGTGGATTACGTAAACCAATATCAAACTGTTACAAGATTGTTAAATTTCAAAAACTATTACAAGGTATATTTTTTATATGTGAAGAATGTCAACATGAAAATTATTGCGGTTTCTTCAACTCTTAATTATTTGCCATTTTATCCGATTATCAAACGTACATACAAATTATTGAGAATTATTGTTAGTCCATACAATAATATGATGACGAAAATATATTTATCTCATGTTACAAGCCACTTGTATCAGGCCTTTATAAATACCAAGTAGTGTACAATAGTCGCTGTAGTGAATAAGCGGTATAAAAACATACACTGTTTATTTACTTGGGTTCTCGGGCCCCAGGAGCTTAGCGAGTATTGCATTAAACGCGACAATGTCTTTGTGACGCCTACCAATAACCATTGAATTTCCCACAATATCAGCCTTCCTTTTCCCTTTATTTATGAACAGTTACGTCAGTTTTTGTTTTGTTACATTATGTTTTCAGCTGTTGGGGGCAATAAATATTTGTGTCTTTAGCTCCAATAATGTGTCACATCCTTTAAGCTGCCCGACAAATCCAGAATAGTGTTCGTCTCTGAAACACACTAGTGCCTTCATCTTTTAAAAATGTGTAAGGAGCCAAGAAAATTTAACATTCTGGGAAGTCTTCAAATTTGTGTGATTAACTTTTTCCTTTCCCAATCAATTTTCACAACCCTTGTTATTGTTTCCATAGCCCGTATCTGAACAGTAAAGGGGAACGTCTTCATCATTGCTGACCGAAACATCTTTGGCCCATGGTATTATATCAGGAGAACAACAATTTGGAATATCGCCTTTTCATCCATTGATTTATAACTATTTTTTGATACCCGCAACAGACAACAAATTATTTGGGCAATAAGCTACACCGCTCAATTTTCCTACAGCTATGACTCCATCTAATAGAAAGTTCTGCTTCGTATTGAGACAATAACTTAATTTACATTTTTAATTTAATAGTTCACGTAGTTTTATTTTGGGTTAGTTTTCAACATCACCTGTTCCTGAAGACAAAAATTATTCTGTTCATAAATTGAATTTTTTTCAACATCAATCATTTTGATACTGTTGTTTGGCATTGTCACAACAATAATTTTCATAGGAGGCAATCATAAAACCATACTTAGTGATGTGGCAATTCCCTTTCTATCGGAAATTTAGATTACGTTTTAGTTATCATTATATTGTAAAATTTAAAATGTCTTAAATCTGGAGACGGCTGTACCTTGAAACAATGTACCAAATTTTTCATTCTCTTTTTAAAGTCCGATCTAAGGGGCTTTGTTCCGGTAAATTTGGATCATTTTATTGTCGCTTTGCCATCCTGGATACTTGCAGATTCCTTAAATTGTTCAATATCGAAGAGTTTTTCGGCGTTTTTCATTCTCAATTTAAAGCTTGTTTTCGCTTGTTTTTTTCTGCTTAAATGCAATTTAAAACGAATTGTGGAAATTCAAGTGTTCTTCAGTTATCTCTAAGCAAGCATTTAATACGGTTTCCTCTTTACTTTTTTCATTGTTTACAATTAAGTCAGCTTCTTTTAATATTTGGTTTTCCATTCTATCCAAACATTTATTTATTTCTTTCCTGAAAACTTTGATATCTTCAACAACTTTCGCATGACTCTGGTCTAGATTTCGCGCAGCTTTGTTAACATATTCTACCTTCGATTTACATCTTTTAATAAACGATTCCAATTGTTCTAATACATCAGTCATCTCATCAGACATGTTTTCAAGAAACATCAGGAATATAGTCCACCTTACACTGTTTTGTGTTCCAGTGTCACACAAACATAACAAGCCACCAGTTTGTGATCTCTACAATAGAAATTCTAATGGTTTATCTAGGTGTTTCTCGCAAAGATCTGCCGTATCGTCCGATGTTGAAGATGCAATTGCCCGGGTCTTTGGCATGGATTCTTTGTCAATGAGGACATGATTTCGTAATGGACGTGCACGTCTGTGATGTTTGTAGCATGTTTCACATAGATGCTCCTGGCAGTCCTGGCAAAAACCATAAGCTGGTTCCTTTACACCATCTCTATCACACGGGATACATACTAATGTCGAGTCGTCGTGACCAAGTTTCCCGGAGACCTCCATTCATGCCTGAAAACAATATTACATCAAAATAATGTTTTACATTTTGTTTTTATTTAAAGGTCCATTATTCTTTAGAAATGTTTTAATTTTTATTTCTCAAAATTTTTTTTTTTTAATTTTGGTGTACTTTTACAGTATCCAAAAAGTTACTCATTAAACATTAACCTGAACCATTTTTTCAATCTCTTCCTTTTTGACAATATGTACAGTTATAATGAATAAGTATTTTGTATGGAAGTCAAAATTCTATGTTGTTTACATTTTGCTACTTTTATTATTTCACATTTATCATTATTTTCTTCATGTAACAAACATCTTATAATCTCTAAAATCATTATTTTACATTATAAAATTCATGTTTGCACTTCCAAAAGAATAAAATCTTCTTTTTTGTTTGTTTCTGGGACAAAGTGTGCCTTTAATGCTTCGTCAGTTTTCACCCTCTATTTTTGCCGTACACATCTTATTAAGATGATTTCATCGTTTGTATTTTTATAAAATTTTGACCATCAGTTTCATCATTTAATGCTGATACTATCAACAATTTCATTATTGCATCCTTTATCTGTCTGATTAACGGGAATACAGTGTGTAAAGGGTAGGTAAGAATAAATTAAATAACTAAATGAACAAAAGGTCAATATTTTGAAATAAAATGATATTTTCATTTGGTCAGATTAAATATAATGAAAGAAGTATCAAATTTAGAAATAGAGATAGACCTTTTCTTGAATAACTAGCGGAAACTTAAGTTCCTCATATAAACGACTTCTAAAATTGCTCTACACAGGCCTTAAAAATAATGACATAGAATATGTATATGCGGGGGGGGGGGGGAGGGCGCGTATGCTCCCCCGGATTAATTCACTAGAAGCGATTTTCTGGGAAAATAAATCATTTTTAACTGTATAAATATTTCATATAAACGTACATTTGAACATTCATAATGTATGCTAATTTCTTTCCTTAAAGGCCCATTACACCCAACAAATGCTTAAATTTTATTTCTCAAAAAAATTTTTATTGTTGGACAATAATTTTCGAAAAGAAGGGGCCGAGGTGGGGGGGGGGCAAAAGGTACAGTTTTATTGACTTGGAAGTTTGTATGAAAGTCAAAATCCTAATTTGTTTACATTTTGCTACATTCATGACAAGTATTTTCACATTTATCGATACATTGAGTCTTAAGGATATAATGATCTAACATTATAAAAATACCTTATCGAAAGGTTTTAAAACTCATGTTACCCTTACTAAGGAAAGAAAATTATTTGGTTTGGAAGCATAATGTGCCTTTAAAGTTAAAGTTTGTTCTACTTTATTTTTATCTGTTGTCAATTTGCTTCAATATGTGTAGGTATTCTAAGGAAATTTGATAAGTAACTGGGCAAAATGAAATAAAAAATGGATTTAGCTCAATACAGGATTGGAGCAGTACCTCTAGACGCTTGCAGAAATCATGATCCCAAAATAGACAAATATCGTTTTTTTCGCCGAATTTTACATTTTTCCTTGATTATCGTACTTGATTCGGTGTGAAAAGATGAATTAGACCTGTTAAAGTTCATTCCGTTGGGTAAAAAGACAAGATTTTAGCATTTTATCATTCAAGCGCTTTGTCCGGTATATACCGGAATACGGTATTTAGTGGGGTGCTCCAATCCTTTTTTTAGTCACAGGCTCACAGCCATAAAAAATAAACAATTAAAGAACCCCCATGCTTCAAAAACAAACGCAACAAATATTCACTGCATATAAAAAACTAGCTTTTGGACGCAAAGGTATTATAAACTTATGTTAACTGTATTGACAAAATTTTAAATTTAGAAATTTTATCTTTCACCTGTCGTATAGTTGAGATAAATACTGTTTGCACATCATATTATTATAAATGATAAGTCGACATGTAGATATACATTTAGGCTTTTATCTAATTTCACAATTCATGTATATGAAGGTGTACAAAATTCATACGTCAAGAATGATCGATATCAGTTCTACATACAACTCAAGACGCGTGCATGTATATCAATTATTAGGAGAATGTATATTTATGTTGACAGTTTTACGTATTGAGTTGTCATGATAAATACTGGTCTTAAAGCCCAGTCTGGGGAGTTTGAATTTGGTAGTTGATCAGAGCAGTTATATACACTTATAGTATAAAAATGTAACAGTCAGTTTTGCGTTTGTTAATCATCCACTATACAACACACCCGTTCGTTTATTAGTCACGTGACATGTTGTGAAATCTATCAATATACATATTTATCGTAAAAGAATGTAATAAACACAACACTATTATGTACTTAAATTCATCTTGTTAAGAAACGTTTGAAATATGATTTATTGTAAGTATGATATCAATATTATTAAATTTCTTACCTTCTAAACAACAAGCAAAATATTGAACTTTGGAATGCGGAAGTTTAAAAACATGGGGAATGCACTCTTGTTGTATAAAATATTAATCTTTAATAAATTCTTTGTATATAAAGTTAAGTTTATACAATTGTTTGTATTCTTATGAAATATGTGTAATATTGAGCACATATCCCGTATTACAATGTTGTTTGTACTTTTTAAGAATTCCTTATGTTACAGATTTTATTTAGTCCTACTTAAACAATAACATGATACTATTTAAGGGAAACAATCGCGACAGCTAAGTAACATTCGAATATGTTGCAGTTTTGTCCCTTTGATAAATAAAACGGTAAATTAAATTGACGAACTCTTGTAGAGCAAAATTTTTTTTATTTAAAGAAAACCCCAAAACCTGCATAATTCTTTCTCGGGGTTCTTTTTGGATAGAAAATTCGAAAAAAACTCGAAATTTCTTTCTTGATATATAAGTCATGGCTTCAGGATCATCGATTACAGCACTTTTAGGTGTTTAAAACTGAGTACCGCCGCTCAAGCCGGTGCTAGTGGTTGTGAGACATGTTGCATTTATTAATCATCATCACTCAATCAAACCGAGTCTGTAATGTTCATGTTATTTTGTTGTGACTTATGCTTATGAGGGTTCATCCTTCTTCTTCTTTGAACTGAAATAAAAAGGCAGCTTCATACGAAATTATGATATTACTGTGAAGACCAATACGACCATACCAGGTTTAACAATTATTATTATTATGAAGAAAAATACAAATGTATAAAAGTCTTTTGTCAATTGAACAGGATATAAGTAAGTCGAATGTTGATATAGACAATGAAATACAGACACATCGCAACAGAGTGCAAAGCTATAAACAATTTCTAAGCATAAATAATCTAAAACGTTGTGAAACTAGTGGAGAAAAGTATCGCCCTACTCAAAAAACTTTAAACTATATCATAGTTAGTAAGTCACAATATGATATTGTTAAATCTTGCCATGTGTTTGATGATAAATGTTGTTCTGTTTCAGACCATTTACCGATACTTACTAAATGTGTTTTACCACTGACTCATATATATGTCTCTCATACTCCATATGTAGCATGGAACAAGTGTAAACCTGATAATCTCTTAGCATATGCCAATTTACTCAATACGATGTTATCAGAATTAGAAATCTCAAATTTGAGCTATACAATAGAAAATATTGAGCATTTATATAGACATGTTGTTACATGCATAAAACATTGTTCTGATATGTTACTTCCTATAAGTAAATTTAACAATCATGTTAAACCGTACTGGAACACAGATGTTAAGGCTGCATATAAACGACAAAAAGACTGAGCGCTTGAAATGGCTTCAACAAGGCAAACCACGAGGAAGAGAAAATGTGTTTTTTTACAAATTACAAAGCGGCAAAACGCATATTCATAAATGCTCAGAAAAACGCTATTTCGGATGTTAATAAAAAATACTATGATGACCTAAATGAAACTGCTGAATGTGATATGAGGCTCTTTTGGAGTTTAAATTAAACGCAGAAAAGGTAAACGATCTAATCCAGTTTAATGAGATCTCTCATGGAGACCATCTTACTCGAGAACCTGCTGAAATTGCGCAAACTTTCAGAGACTATTACGCCAATGTATTCACCCCGAAAAAATAATGAACGCTTTGAAAATGATTTTTTGAATAATCTCGATGAAAGTGTTAGAATGTGCGAAGAAAGCGATGAACTATTCAGATGATGACATTTTGACAAATGAAATTACCATGAAACGAGCTGAAGACTGTTTTCGTGATATGAAATGTAGAAAAGCACCCGGTCTTGACTCTATTACAACCGAGCACATCATTCATGGAGGTAAAACATTAGCTTCATACTTGTTAAAACTTTTCAAACATAATGCTTGAATGTAATTATATTCCTGGAGCACGCAAATCTGGAGTAATAATTCCAATACATAAGGAGGGGGAAACTTAGAACAGAACCAAAAAGTTATCGACCAAATGACCCTTTCTGCAGTTATTTATAAACTATTTGAACGAGTGCTTCATCATCGTCTAAACAACATGGACAGCCTCAAAGCAGCTAAAATTTCCGAGCGCACAACAAAATGCGTATCAAAAACATTTAGGAACCAGTAACGCGTCTTTCAATTAACAAGAAGCTGTACTATCATACACAGAGAGTAACTCTAATGTGTATGCCGCTTTACTAGATACTGCAGGTGCATTTGACAATGTGGACATAGTGCCATTATCATGAAAATGCATAATTTAGGGATCAAAGGTAAATTTCTGCGACTCATAATTAACAGTTATAAAGATATATTTGGCTGTGTTACCGTTAATGGCGTTACGTCAGATATATTCCCAGTTTTGCAGGGCATTCGACAGGGCGGGATAATGTCTACTTGGAGCTACCTACTTTTTATTGATGAGCTTTTACGAAATCTTGAAAGTTGCAAACATGGAATTATAACCGGTAATATTGCATGTGGCAATCCAACACTTGCCGATAATTTGACACTATTAAGTGCATCGTTAACATCACTAGAGAATCAGCTTGCTATTGTTAACAAATACGCAAATACATGGGGATATGAATTTAGCTATAGCAAATGTTGTGTATTGAAGTTTGGCGGAAAAATGTCTGACAATATATTTCAAGCAAACTTTGGTCATTCTGAAATAGTATCATGTGATACCGTTGTGCATGTTGGAATTAAACTTAATAAGACATTAAGTGTAACAGATACAATCGATCAACGTATACATAAAGGACAATCGTCAGTTTTTTCAATATTATCCCTAGAAAACAATGTTGGTGATATAAATCCACTGACCCTAGCATCATTAGTAAAAAAAGTATCATTTTCAACCTTTCTCTATGGGGCTGAACTAGGGCATAACATTTCAAATACTGACATTGTAAAGATACAACGATTTGAACGATTGGCAGCGAAACAAATACAACATCTCCCACAGTCAACTAGAACGGACATGGCTCTGAGCACACTGGGATGGTTTACTATTGAAGCAGACATAGACCTGAGAAAGCTAACTTTCCTATAAAACTGTGTACTAATAACCAACACACTATCTGTCAAGAAAACTATTTAATTACAGACTTAACTTATTTGTTATGAAAGGTTATTGTAATCAACGCGGCTTTTGTTCCCGAAATATGCAGACTATTGTACAATTACGGATTATTCCATTTCATTTCTGACTACATGAAACATGCACATTTTCCATGCAATACTCGTGGAAAAATACTATTAAAAGGCAATTACACATACACAAACAACATGTTGGCAACAAAGAATTAACAGTGATAGAGATTTTGACAGATTTATAGGCAGTTCATCAATCAGTAACGCCTTTACATTTATGGCTGTTTTCAAATACCCAAAACAGTGAGATTAAACATGCTTATAAGCTGCAACGAAAATACTTCTATATCGACAGTTTTATTCCTGTACAAAATGTCTACAAAGAAACTAGTGATATAAACAGACATATCTTAACTGAATGTGATACATATACACGTGAACGGACACGCTTTACACATTCAATTGATCAGAAATTAAGCTCTGAAGTTTGCAGCTATTTTCTTAAGAATTAACTCGGAA
Source organism: Ruditapes philippinarum (assembly GCF_026571515.1). NCBI lineage: Eukaryota > Metazoa > Mollusca > Bivalvia > Venerida > Veneridae > Ruditapes > Ruditapes philippinarum. The sequence continues at coordinate 3,366 of NW_026866474.1, read as the reverse complement.
GCATTCTTGCGAGGACTCTTTGATTCCAATTTATTGACTGTCTTTGGTATTAATCCAGAACTCCAAAAAGGCTTCACCAACCTATGTTGTAAATACGTTCACGACCTAACGATGGAATATAAAAAATTATCTCTAGAACATTCTAATAACATTCTCCATGAGAGGATGTTTATCTTAGACTTCTAAGGTTAAATGCAATATAATAAATCCATACTAAATGTTCCTATACATGACACTTATATTTCGTGTTTTCGATAAGTTATAAATGTAATCGGGAAATATTTAGTAAAAAGTGCATAAAAAATATTCAGTAAATACCATTATGTCGAACATTAACAATATATCATGTGCTTATTAATAAGTTAACATTATTGCAGGGTTGTTATAATTCTATATAATATAACTCTATATTTAATGTATGACATTGTGTATGACATGCTTTTCGTGTATATAATCAGTAATCGTATGTTATTATGTTATGTTCTCATGTAAATGTGTTAATTAATTGTTATATCAGTCACTGAAAGTGGAATAAATGATTATATAAATTATATAAATATAGTATTTTTCAATTTTCGTATTTTCGCTTTAAAAAATTTGTATTCCACTTCTCTGAAGGAATTTTCCGAACTCTAACTGGTGTTTTGCCGAATTTCTTTCTTTCTAAATTCAGCCGATGCACAAAATTAAACGGTAATTCTTCTTATCATAGGTTACAAAAGAGGAAAAGTATATCATAAACTGAACATTCAAGTTTTTTCTATTAATACGGGGATTTATTTTCACCTTTGGGTAAAAAATTTTCATATTTCATTTGTGGTTACTGCCACTCGTGAAATATTTATTTTCCATACCACTCGATGAAAATAAATCCTGAATTTTAAACGAACGTGTCCTTCATCTGTTTTTAAAACAAAGCGAAACTTTCTAGCATTGATAGCTCTGATGCGATCTATTACATGTATTACTATAATATGGAGTGTATTCATATATTGTATTCACTAAAATGTTTATTATTAATTACACATTCAACGGAAAACAATTGTATTGAGATTTGAAATGTGTTTTTATATACTTGCAACTGTATGCTCATAACAATACAAACAAAATAAAATTATTAGCGAGATAAATTTAAAAAAGTAGACAAGTGTTACTTTAACCATATTTTCATCACATCCTCAAAAAGTAATATTTATCATCAATGATACTGATTACTTTCAAGCACTGATAATGGGTTGTTTGGTACTGGCAGTTATGTTGATTATTTTAAAATATGTGTTCATACATTGATTTCGTTTGTAATAAATAATAAGGAAACTATAAGTTAAAAGAACAAAATTATTTCATTTTCAATGCAATCAAACATTTAGAATAAATGGCAGATGCATGAATTAAACAAATGCAATCAAAATGTTTGATAATAATAACCATGTTTTAATGTGATTAATATCGAATGAATTTTACAATTTACTAATTATATCATTTATTTATGACATGTAAATTGTTAGAAAAATGCTAAAGAACGTTATTAAGTTTGCACTTTTGACGGAATCATTTGAGGGAAAAAGAAACAACAAAAAAAAAGCTGTTCAGCTTTTCGAACTTTTACTTTGACGGTTGATTTCTATACTTATAGCGTTAAAGTTAGTGTGATAATTTTCAAATTAATACTCTGTCGTGTTACGTGTTAAATTAAAGCAAAAGGTTTTAAAATATCAACTACTTTTTGACAAAATGTGAACTTTTGATATTCCAAGATATAACTATGAATAACTTGCTTCAACTTAAGAGACTACAAAATGATAACATTTAAAAAATGATTAAGCTTTTAAAGAACTATTACTAGTATTCCCCATCCTCTTCCATGGAAATTGCTTTGCATGTTGTCTTTAAAACCCAGTCTATGATATTACCAAGCTTTAGCCAACAGTCGCTTAAATGTAAAATCACAGTGACTTAAGAAAACCTAGGTTATTATTGTCACTGGGACCTTGCAAAATGTTTTTCCAACCTATAACTAGCAAATACTGAGGCCAAAGAATCCATATATTTAGTGGGAGGTTGGAGTTGACTAATAGATGACCCCGATTAAAATTGAGGCAAAATTTGGAGGTTGATTAGTTGTGACATTGAAAAGGGAAAGTTTTCGCCCAAAAACTACATAACTTTAATTGATTTTAAATTTTTAAAAGATTTTTCTCCCTAGTAAATGCCCACCTTATATTCAAATTTAAAAAGCTAAAAGGGTTTAAACTGTAAATTTGGGACCAAAAATTTTGCTTTCGGTAAATTTTCAAAAATTTTAAAAATCTTGACATTAGATTTATTGATTGATTTTTTGAGGTCCCAAATTTAAATGTGACCTAACCTTTTTAAAGCGTGCCCAAAATCAAAATATAAAAAAGGGGGTTAATTTTTTTAATTAGGAGAGGAAAAGTAGGGTTTTTTAAAGCAAAAAAATCTTTACATGAGAAATATTTCTCTCTGTGCAAAGTAAATTAAAAAGATATACTTTTCTTAAATTTGATATAGAAAACATTGATAATTGCTATTCAGTCCCTTTGTTAATTTTAAATAAGCATGTTCTAATTTCACACAAAGAAAATATGAAACGTTTAAAATTCTTAACACCATATGTGGTCGAATTGTAGATATGTTTCAAAGTTTCAAAGTTTCAAAGTTTTATTTCATAAAATATCCTGAAGGCCAAAAGCCCATGAGGACAACATTTTAAACAGTGTACAGTCATGTTGAAAATTATTACTACATACACTGTACTAAATCTATTGTTATAATCAAATGTTATTGCTTCTAACTCTCTAAGTAAAGTATAGTTTAAACAGATACTACAATTTTTTAAATACTGTTATGACATATCTATCTCCTTCGCACGATTATTCATCTTACAAAGTTGCCTATTGACTTGCCACAAATAGTAACCCACCAGTGACTAGAAACTTCATGAACCTAATAAGAATATCCATATGCTTCCCAAAAAAGACCAAAAAAAGAAAATTTATTATCTGACATATCACAATTTTCATTATTATATTTATAATTTTCTTGATGCCTGATGTTTGCTCGAATGCGAATGAAGAAAAATATCAAAAAACAAATTCCGATTTTTTTTTTCTCAGGGATAAGTGTTTTACATAAGAAGATGGATATAATTTTTAACACTTTAACCCAATTATTCAGAGGAAATTTTCAGATAACATACATATAATGACAATGTTTTTCATAAATTTTTAATTTGTAAATAATTTTCAAAATATTTGAACATTACATGGCAAAGAGTTTTCAGTCTCTCAGAAACCTAAAACACAAGCACCAAAAGCAGAAGTAAACTTGTTTATCTTACATGTA
>NW_026866473.1:0-100175 GCF_026571515.1 Ruditapes philippinarum | reverse complement strand
CAAAATTGTTCTAAATCAATGATACAATTTTCTACCTCGAAATTCAAATTGCAATCTTCATCTACAATCTGCTGCAAATATTCCGAATCACTTTTAGTTAAACGTTCTGATAGTTTATCCATTTGACTCATCAATTTCTCAGAATAGGATTTCAATAGACTTTTACACCTTTGAACATCTTTAAAAAACTCAATTTTTGACACTGCACTCACCTCACTTTTCAGAAGGTCGTTTGCTTTTTGAAGCTCAGTTATCACCACTTTTCTGTACTTCGTTCTCACTCCTTTCAATGAAGCAACAGTTTGCATTTTGAATATATATTCAGGTTGCACAAACACAATTTTATTAGAACACTTAATCGAGTAAAGAAATAATCCACTTTTGAAATGCACTAAACACCTTTTGTCACTTCTCAATTTTTATTTTCACTTCACACTTTACATCCACTTTCGTATCCGGTTCGCGGGACCATTTTCATTGTCGTAAACACAATGAAAATAAGAGAAACACTTTTTCGTTTCTACTTTTAATATTCAATTTTTAAACACTTTTTTATCTTTACTTTTACAATCCACAAGTTTTTATCTCTCTAACACTTTTTTACTATTAAATGTATTTTACATCAAAATCCTTTTCATATCTCAATCACTTTCCTTCTTACAATACTTTTTAACACACACTAAACTTCTGTGACCATGCGGTCGCTATTTATACAATGCTATCATGAAAAGCACGTGAAATGTTTGTGGCGGGAATTCAATGGCGGGAAAGTTAAAAGGAGCAATGAATATAATAAGACTTTAGCGCGAAAACCAAAGGAGCAATAAACGGAGTATAAACATACAATAAAGTTTAAAGGAGCATATTCAAAGAACAGCATTTAAATACCAAGTATTAATTACATAATCGCTATTTTAGCGACAATAAAAAACTGCACAGATCGGTTACTTGACCATGGTCACGTTTAATCAGGGTTGAAGATACTTTCAGAAAAGAAAAACTTGCCTTCCAATATTCCAAATTGTTATATCTTAGCATCAATATTTTAAGCTATATCTAAAACGAACGTAATAAACAAATAAATCCAAGGTAAGGGCTTATATTGTCGTTTATAACTTGAGCAAACCGAGCTTGCATGATTAACAATTTTGCCGTTTTCGGCCTTATATAAGATTCCATTAATCTTTCTTTTTGGGTATATTGAGTGCTTTGTATACCAAATAACATGACTCATGAGGCTGTGATGTTACAAAAATGTCCTGCCATTGACCATTAATGGCGAACATTTAACTAAGTCAGTAAACAGGAAGTGGATAAGCGATAGAACTGAACTTGGGACCACATATTAATGCAGTCACAATACCAAATATCAAGAGGCTGTGATCTGTAGTTGCTGAGAAAACTGTTACGGAAATTCCCTTCCATTTACAATTAATGCCGAAAATTTAACTAAGTCATCAAACGGGAAGTGGATAAGCCACATACCTGAAATCATATCCCATCGTATGTGACTACATGTTGATGCTGTATACCAAATATCAAGAGGCTGTGATAAGTAGTTGCTAAGGAAATTGTTACGAAAAATTCCTACCATTGACCATTATTATGAATTTAACTAAGTCAGTATACATGAAGTGGATGAGTGACAGACCTGAAATCGAATCCCATGGTATGGGTCAATGTGTTAATGCTGTATACTAAATATTATGAGGTTCTGTAGAGTAGTTGCTGAGGAATCTGTTACCAAAATTACCGGGCCATTTTTCAAAAATGGCCCAACCACTTAGCCTGCCTGCCCGGAATCAAGTCTCAATACATGATGGTAAACAGTATTTTTTTTGCATATAATTATGTAAATTTTTTCGAAAACCAGTATCATAGCTGTAACAGATATCCCATTAGTGTTTAAATATTAAACTATTTTTTGATAAAAGTGTTTACTCAGGGGTATCATGTTGGGGACAAGATCTAACCCCCAAGTATCTGTGGTTTATCATATTAGGACACCACTTTCTACAAAAACTTCTTCCTGTTCACCTGAGTGGCTCTATACACAGGTTTAATCATAATATTAAATCTTGTAAAATGTTATAAAAAAAACAACAACAAACAGCAGGGATCTCAGGAAGGTCAGAATTTCACGTGGCAAACTGTTTGGCCAAAAATTTTCATGAGTCAAATCAGTTTTTTCTTGTGTTATTTTTCTACATGAATCATTTTCATGTTTCAAAAATTACTGTTTTGGAAGTCATTTAGAGTAGATTTTCAAGTTTAAATTGATAACTATTGTAAGGTTTGGTAATTTTTAAATTATAAGCTTCTTAGTTAACAACATGATGAAGATAATTAAGTATTTCTAGCACCATGGATAATTACCATAATTATTGTTCCATTTTCACTTACATTTATTGAGGTGAATAACACATGTGTACATGTATTATTTTAGAAATCATATCACGGGAGGTGATATTTACATAAATACTGAATGTCATCCCTTAATACTTTAAAAATAGTTAATAAAATACCTGTTTCAATGAAGCACACTGATAATTGCATTCATCTTCACTTCTTTGTTTTGAAATACGAGTTTATGTTACAAAATTTCTCAATTTCCTTGTAGAAGGCCGCCATTTTGTCCTACTTCCGGTTTAGTTTTGTTTATAGGTCAGATTGATACAGATGTTTTCTTAAGCAAAATGTTGACTCAGGACTGATTGATATGCATTATTTAATGATTTGAATTGTATGTTTATGATCAGAATGAAATATTATGACATAATTCGTTCAGCAGATTCAGTAAGACCGATGTACAATATGTGATTTTTTCCGCAAACCGGAAGGATGTATTTAAGTAATATCCGTACTGTAAATTAAACTTTTATCTTAATCAGCTATTTTTGTGAAAAAAATACAACATTTTTTGTTCACTTTCGTTTCTTTGTGCAATATCTTACACAATAAAATATGCAAGTCAATGTCAAGAACCGAAATATTTTACATTGTATTTCGGAAATGACACAGTCTCCTTTCTGATGGTGTTACGAAATTAATGGAAGAATCTATTATTGAATGGGGAAATCAACTTCACTGTAGCTCTGAAATTTGTGCTATTCTGATTGACTTTGTTTTTAATTAACATTCACATTCAACAACATTTTCATCTTTCTAATGCTTTAACAGAACAAATCCTCATAAAAATGTCTGTTGAGACAAAAAATACAAGTTACACTTTTTCAAGTTATCCCTACAAAGACAGTCTATATAATCTTGCAATAAACAAAACCTTTAACCCCCAAAACAGAGACCAATTTTCAACTCTAGACCATAATTTGAATATACTTTGTAGAAACTAACAAGCTAATGCCTTGTCAGAAATATTTAAGCTATAGCACTTTCCGTTTTGAAGTATAAGAACTTTTAAGTTTTTTCTTTTAGTTGCCATAGCAACCAGAGTTTAGCATGGAATGGCATTCTTTGAACAATCTTGATAGAACTTCATACAAACAGTATTCCTGTCAAGTTTCATTAATATTGGCCAAGTGGTATTATAGAAGATGTCGTTTGAATAAAATTTGGACGGACGCCGGACGACGGACGCATTTGATTTGCAAGGTGAGCTTAAAAGACTCAACTTATATTGAAAAGTTTTGCTTTTGTTTTGTTTTTCTTTTCTCTTTTTTGCTTATGTACCTTGTATCTATCAGTGAAGTTGTTTTTTTAACAGAGGTTGAAATGGGACAGGGGTAAGGGTCATTCCCAGTATGAAATTAATAATAATAATAATAATAATAATAATAATAGCAATAATAATAATAATAATAATAATAATAATAATAATAATAATTGTAATAATAATCCGTCTCTAACATAAGTGCACGTTGTTTTATTCCTTTTTTATTCTTTTCATTTTCATTTTTCTTTCTTTCTCTTTTGCGACAGTAAAATTAACTGTCATTATTTTACTTTAATTTTATCTAAGGTATCAATTTGAAACAAAAGTAAAAGGCCTCAAGAAAGAGAAAAATGCACATAGTATTTTTGCTGATATCGGTTACAATAATTATGAATTTGCAATAAAACAGTTATTACGTATGTAACTCGTTAGTTACGGGGTTATAACACAGGGCGACATCTCGGGATGTTTCTGCAAAAAATCTTCATGGCATAACGGCCCCGCTATTTTTGCAGATACATCCTTCGCTGTCGCCCAAGCCATTGTTAATTTATCGCAACTAACTCGTTTCATATACTATTACTTTTACATATTGTCACCTAAAGAATATGTATTTACTTTAAAATGTTTTCGAATGCCACAAATAGGTACACATGTGTTTTGTTTGAAATACAACTCCTTTCGTGTGAAAGGAAATTTGACAATTTGAAAAAAATACCAAATACTTTTTTACAAATTTGGTCAAATAATAAAACATTTACTACATGAAGATTTCGGTGACTATCCATGACAATGGACTTTGCTAATCTGATATTTATCATGGCCAAGAATCTTTAAAAATCTTAGGCATAAAAGATCCCAATAAACATTTGTCACGTTCAAAAACTAGACAGATTGATGTGTATATCTAAAGACAACCAAAATCATTTTTATAACAACATTATCAGTTCGAGTAATCTATGTTTTTAAATGATCTTCTTGTATATTAGTTTTCATTAAAATGAAAATGTGTTCAAAATATACACATGTACCGGAGAATGAATATCGATACATTGACACAGCACGTTAATCAAATTAGAGTTTAATTGATGTTATAACAATATACATAAGCATGTCTTTTGAAATAATTGGAAACAATGTGAACAAAATATTTGCCTTGCTCTTAATGAGTGTGTCCGATTAAAAATTATGTTAGTCATGTTTAATTTTGCTATATATAAGCTATATTTATTACTCATATATAGGGTTAACGCACGTTTTTTGCCGTGTTATAACGTCTGCAGAGTCCCGAGGAACGGTTGGTGTTCGAGCCAGGTGGGGCGAGGGGCTCCAACAGTTCCGAGGGACTCTGCAGACTTTATAACACAAAATAAACGTGCGTTGACGCTATCATAGCATAAAATTTTAAAACAGATTATATTTAATACAAAACACATACATTAAATTCTTGAGCTAGAACGGTATTTATCCAATTCTACACGTTTTACGTACGTATGCGTTTTATTTTTCCGGTGCCATCAACTTTGGAAATACAAGTGCTCAATACAAATACAAATGAAATTTCGAATTTTAATTGATTTAACAAAGGTTAACATTGGAGATTTAATAACTCAAGAAAAACATATAAAATTATTCTACCTTAGACAAAGCATGACCCTCAGAAATTTCTAGATTGACGGTAGAAAAATAAGATCAGTGACAAAAATCGTTTTTTTTTTTTTTTCAAGCACACTACGGCAGTACTGTAGTTTATTAAAAAATATCAGGAACTAAACATTATTCTCTTAAAGAAATATAAAAAGCATTTATTAATATAAGAACATTTTCTCATATTCATTTTGTGTTATCTTGTTTTGTAAGTTAATCGGAGAGTTTTAAGAACTAAATGACAAACATTGACATTTGTCCGTTTCTTAGAAAGGGCGACAACCAAGATTAGCAGCGATGTCTATACGCCTTATTTCCGGCATAGTTACTTGAATGCTGCTCACCGTTATGCGATAGAGGCCCTCAAATCAATAATTTCAATTATAACAAGAGCGCATGACTCCTTTGACAAACAGGCAAAATTGTCATTTATTTGTTTGTTTACTGGGCCCTGTATGTATTGCGCATAGGTAAAACCGGGCTATAACAAGAGCGCGTGACTATGTTAACACATGGTTTTGAACCCGTTATAACATGGGCAAAAGAGGGGAAAATCGCCGATTTTATGCTATAATACGAATTAAAACTAATCAAATGTACTTACTTTTCTTGTACTTTACGTAGTCTGAAACAGATAAATGTTAAAAATTATTTTATATTTTCATCATTAATTTCATTTTACCTGATATAGATATGAAATTCAACTATTGGGTTTATATCACTGTTTTTGTCCAATCAACACACTACAGGTCATATGACGACTCTTCAGCTTTACGTTGGCAGCAAGACGTGATTAGTTCATGTTCCTGCGGACACCCAAGTAGGACGACGTTCTGTAAGCTAGCTGGATAGCTTTCTTACATGAAAGAATCCAGAATGTTGTCGGGATTCGAAACTACAACGGTTAGAAGCAAGCAAAGTTTACCTTTTCCAAAAAATGATGATACTTTAAACACGGATGTCCCATATTTCTTATTTGACAATGTATGTTTCCATCTAAACCATAAATAGTGACACGCACATGTTTGCTATACGCTATATATCTACGCCCTTATCCATATATTTTAAAAAAAAAGATTACTATCAGTCTATATTAACTCGATGACCACTAATGATCATTGGAAGCATTGCAGACAGCTCAATTACATGAAAATTGCAGACTCGATTTGATTGAGTTAGTTCGTGAGAATATACATTACAAATGTGTGCTAAATAAGTCTATCGAAACTATTCAATCAAAATAATATAGCAATGTTGCATGCAAAATATCTAGGCGCTACCTTATTGTTATTTCGCAATAGAAGATTTCTATAATATTTCTAACTTAAGTCTACATTCACTAAGTGACCCTGGGGCTTGTCAATTTAAACCATCTGCTAATGATTTATGAAACATTCATACAGGACCACAACTTGATGTTATATGCCAAGTATCTCAACTCTGATGAATGGGAACACTTTTAAAGACATTTACAAGTTAAGTATTATTATACATCAATCAGTGGAGACATTTAATGTATAAATTCATGTATAGGAGAGCATATTTTGATATATTTCTTTACTCCTAATTAACAGAAGAAAACACCATAATCCACTATCTGACTCTTTTAAGGCGGAGACGCAAAGTACGGTGGGTGACTTTATGCGTCTTATCTAATATAAAAACCTTTGATAGGAATAGGCCATCTGATTTTAGTAGTTTTTTGTTATTTAATTCAACAAAACAGTAATAAACTGCTTCTAATTTTAACAACAAAATAAATTGACAACTTGTTAACATCATATTACAGCAGACTTTTATATAAAGGTATTAGAATTCAATGACGCTCTTAAAGTTAACTCAAAATAAACTTTTTTTTCTAACGAAATATAAAACATAACATTTTATATTATTAACTGTTTTTACATTTCTTTATAATTATTATAGACTTACTTGTCTTGACTTCAGTTTAAACAATATTTTATTTATAATCCACACATCTACATAATAAATTACATAAAAAAAAATTACGGATTGAGTAGGAAGCTTGTAAAGCTTTTTTGAAAACTCTCTTCGTCTTGACTTTGACGTAGTCTGAAATAAATGAAACAAATGAATTAGAGCAATCATTATGTATCAGATAAAATATAAATATAAACTAACTGTCTTGAATTGTATCAGTGTCGGCATTTTATATGACAGGTCTTATAATTCAAAAGTGTGTCTAACATTCTTTTTTTTAACAAAAAACAATAATGAACCTATTATATAATATTCTTTACTACAAAAATAACGCTTAAAGCATCCAAAAAATAGATAAATACAAAATCCCTAAAGAAAGCCCAACACGACAAAATTGAAAATGTTGCAGGCTCGGTTTGATTGAGCCTGTTCATGGACGGTACTGGAAAGTGCAAACTACCGTCCACGCCCCCTAGCACCGGCTTAAGCAGAATTCAACATTTAAACATGAAATAGTAAAATTTTGAATTTAGAAACATCCGCAGATGTGTTCATATGGCGGTTATCATGGAACCTTCAATGTGACACGTTGATGCCATTCCATGAAAAGCGGCGTATGGTCCCCAAGTAAAATAATGCTTTTGCCCTAAACGAGAAAACAATGGGCGGAACTAAATAAAATGGAATTTTGAAAGGGGATCAGAGGTTATGAAGCCTGCATATCACAGATACGACGTCAAAAGACAAATTTAAAAAGCAGGCAACATATCCTAAGGGTGATTCAACATTATTCAAGTAGGAATATTGGAACCACCCAACTAGAAAATAGCCGAAAAGAAAGAACTAAAATACCACAAGCACAACAATAATGTCGTGCTGAACGAAACCTACACCAAATGTGTTAATTTATTGTACAATGCAGATCATTTAATAAATAGGGGCAGTCATAGCAAAGGTGTAAAAACCGGTTACCTTTACCAAAGTTAACCGAAGTTATAGGACATCCTAAAGTATCTATCAACCGACATCGGTCGAAACATAAAGCCTACATGAGCAAACATATAAACATCTTGTCATGGATGACATTGATCTTCACCAAAGTGACCACTTTCTTATTTTAGTTATATGACTATCCAAAATATTTACCCCTAAAATACAAAATAATCTAAAAATAAATAAATTTAAGGCTTGATAAGCAAAAGTAATAAATAAACTATTTTAAGACTGGTTTCCTTCAACTTAGTATCCCCTTACTCTACCCGAAGTTAGATGATCATCCATGGTATGTTTCCCCTAAATTCGAAAGACATTAGTCAATAAAAAAGATTTCAAACGATGTTTCAAATATTGGTATTATATGTTCTGTCAAGATTTTGTTTTGTTCAATTAAGAACAAAGGAAAAAAACTGTTATCTTACAGATTAATAAACAGGGCATGACTATGAACACCTTTGTGAAAATGACTTTAAGGTTAACTTTTATCGTTCAAGGGAACACATGTTCACCAATTGTTTTATGTTGCACGAACTTATATTTGTATTTTAATTCTGAGGAATTTCTGCTTTTCTCTTAATTATTTGACACACATCCCATGAAAATGATATCAAAATGCATGGTGTATCTTACTCTATAAAATATCTTTATTACTCATATACGAACTTATATACTGACATCTCACCTACCCTACGACGTCTGAAAAAGATTAATTAAAAAAAATTGTATTATATGAAAAAAAGTACAATAAACTTCTATTTGATAATAAAATGTAGTCGATACAGATTTTTTTGTCGGATATTAAATTTATGTGTTTGGTTTTATGTCGCATCAACTCAGTAGAGGTCAAATGGCGACTTTCAGCTTTACGTATATAAGGAATCTTTTGCATTATTTCAGGTTCGGGTAGCGGTAAATCGGGTAGAACCAACGACGTAACGTAAGCTAGCTGGATACCTTACTCACATGCTCAACATGCCAAAACTACAAAATCAAAATCTAAAAGATGTTTGAGAAAAATAGTCGTAAATTTATTTATTTATTTTATTTATTTATTTATTTATTTATGTATTTGCTTTTTAGCTAAAAATGCTATTAACTGGAATCATGTGGGTAATTTTGTATAAAACAGAAACCGTCAAAATTATTAACCATGTACAGACTAATCACTTATGACAACTTCAATATATAGTTCATGTTTTTTCTATCAATAACTCTCACGACAATAACTGCAGTGCACGAATTTTTTGGACAACTATCGTATATGTAAAAAAAACGAAGCTATTAAAGTAAAGTTGAAAACAAATCATTATCTTTATAATTCGGGTTGCAGCGGAGAATCGTCCAGAAAGCTTTGGATGTTTTTTTACAACATTATGATATAGTCAACGGGGCCCTGAACTTTCTGTTGGAACAATACTACCTTATAGTGTAAGATATATTCAATTTATTGAAATAAATTGATCTGTACATGGGGCATACTTAAATTAGGAACTATTGCTTTTAATGAGACAAAATGGTGCATTTTTCTGATTTTTTTTTCACTCATACTCTACTCAGTTATACGTATATGTAATGTCACAAAGTAAACCATTTCGTAAATGCTCAGAAGTGCTTTCAGTACTTTGATTTTTACATATTGCGTAAATGTTCAGAAGTGCTCTCAGTACTCTGATTTTCGTAGTATTCTATTATCATGCCGAACCTCAGTTTTATACTAAATCCAATGTAAATTATTGTATCATATTTTTGTAGAGTTATCGAGTGAAATTACTTATTTCAGTATTTTTTTTGCTTAAATTTCTTGGTATCATTTCAAGCATTTTGATTTACTTTTCATAAAATTCGGTCTAGTAATAACAAAGTTAGATTTTTGTGAAAGAGTGCAAATTTATGTATGTTCTATAAATTTGATATAACAGGCCTGTATATTTTGCTTTACATGCGTTCTGGAATTCAAGAAAATCGTAAAAGTTATGTTTCACGCTTTCTACTCAGGGTAATTATGCCTATATATTGAACGATTTTAAATCTTCTTTGGGACTCACATTTAGATGTGTAAAGACGTACAAGGTCATTATGACAGACAAATTTATTTTTTGGTGTAAATTTTTAAGCTTTCGCAAAGTAAAATTTTTCTTTCTTGTTGTTTTATTTAGTAATTTTTTGTTATTTCAGAATATCGTAATTGAGTTAAATAGTTTGATACAAATTCGTTTTATAGAAATTTTATTTTGCATTTTCACAGTAATTTGTTTTTTTTCAAATTTTTCGTCTTCGGTAGATTTATGATTCTAGTGTTTTATTCATTACTTGAATATTGGTAATCTGTTTATCATCATTGATAGTTGTTGTATGTATGGAAGGCCGTTAACGCCTTCAGTGCACGTTATTTTATCATGCATATGTTTCATTTATATTTACATGTTTTCATGTTCTTGTTTTATACAATAAAAGTCATTAATATTTAAGCTTGCTGCAAATGTTCTTTAATATAATTCTTATTTCTTTAAGTAATTTTCATATCACTTCATCATCGTTATTTTTTTCTTTGTACGAAATAATATGGATTCGATTCAAGGAAGGATTTCGTCGATATTTAGGTGGCACCCGGTCTGGCTTTATGTTTTATGTCTAACAACGTGCTACGATATATAATCAACGTTGAATTTATTACACCAGTGTGTATGGCGTTCTATAAGGGACATTATATTTTTAGAAGCTTTTTTATAGGAATCCGACAAAGGTCCGGCTATTCCAAAGGGACATACTTATACCCTTATATTTGTGTACCATGGATATTCACAATGTTTATATTTTGTAGCTTCTACTCGGAGGATTCACCTTCAATTTTGTATCACGCATGTGTTCAACATAGCGACGATAGTGGGTAGTGTGACTTAGCGACGCAGTCATGGATCTGCACTCTGTAGACAGTACCGAATCGATCTTCCTGCTTTGTATTTGTCACATGTCGAGCGTCAGTGTATTTGTTTTGAGTTAAGCCACCGGGACAAAGTGACAAAGTGATATTCTACAGGACACGGAACGTTTTTTTTTTTTTTTTTTCTCTCTCTTTTCATTCTTTGCTTATCATTTAATTTCATTTATAAACATTCATTTATTTTTTGTAAATATATATCTAAATTGTTTGTACTGAGTTGCGCTTTGTTTTATATGGTAGTTGTGATCAGCCGGTGTTCCAACGTCGTCCAAAATGTGAAGTTTGGTGACCCCGACGTGATTGAACACAGGTTGATCTCAGCTGTTGTACGAAACAGGCAACACTCAATTTCTGCAGCTTAATTTGTAAGAACACTAGGACTTTTCAAACTTAAACTTTACTTAAGTTAAATTGGTACATCATTTTTATAGATAATTAAAGTTAATAGTTAATTAGGTTTTACTTAAAGTCAAAGTAGTTTTGTTTTATAGTAATTTTGTGTTTCAGTGTTCAAATTTTATTCAGGAACGGACACCCTGTGTGCACTTCAGCTATCTAGCCTAGAGGTAACCAACAGCATCACCCAGACCTGACATTTGAGATTCTGGATGAGTTCGTTCCTTATTATTTTCTTTGTTACGTGTCACTTTATGATGAGACCATCAAAATTGTAGTCTGAAAGTGACCTTCGGTTCTGTACCGGAAATTGTTTATACACGCACCCTTGCAATCTGCCTTCCTTGATTGGTTTATTTTAAGATTAGACACATAGTGTCTGTTGACTAGTTGAACATGTATTTTAAAACTTAGTAATATATTAACCTTTGATTATTTTTGTACTATGTGTAAGTGCTATGCGACGTTAGTATTGTGAAGCAAATTTATCTTGAATCAGGGGTTGAATTATTGGCTATTGTTTTACTGTACACTTAGAAAATGATTGTCATCCTTCCTTAGTGAGATAAAAGTTAATGTAACTAAGAATTTATAGTAGTGAGGTACGTGTTTGTGTACAATCTTCACTGTTTAGTTATAGTACTGTGTATAGTAAAAGATTCTTTGTATTTATAGTGTATACACACAGTGATTGTAGTGTTATACTGTAGTGGCGTGTTTATAGTGCTTAGTGTTTGCACTTAATGATTATAGTGTTACCCTTATATGATATTTTAGTTCTACCTCACGTCAGTGTAAATAAGTATTTAAGGTTATTGTTGTTGTGATAGTATAGTGTTACAGTATAAAACATAGACACAATTCGCAGTTTAAGATGACTTGTGTAGGCGAATTGATAAAGATAGGTCAAGGGTATACCGATGAGGCGTTGAGACAATTTGTTAAAGACGAGCAAGTTCGGGAACGTGATGAGAGATAGAATGGTTAGAAATTAAGAAGGAGGAGTTAGAAGCTGAAAAGGAGAAGTTAGAATGAAAAGCAAGGTTAAACAAGGAGAAGTAAGAATTATAAGCAAATAGGTTAGAAGCTGAGAAGGAGAAGTTAAAATTAGAAGCAAGGTTAAACAGTGAGAGGTAATATTATGAGTTTAAGATTTCTTGAGAGCAGTTGGAAGTTGAGATAGGTATGGAAAAAGAGAAGTTAGATTATGCTCGGCATTTAGAAAGAAAAAAAAAGGAAGTACAAAGTATTAAGTTAAATACTGAACATGAGATGATTTTAGAGAAAGACAAGTTAGGTTAGATAAGGGTAGGCAAGGTTAAGGTTAAGATGACTCCTTTTGATGAAAATATTGATTCTATGGGTGCGTACCTTATATCTTGTATATGTAACTTATGCAATGCACAGAATTGGGAGTCTGAAATGTGGGCTCTAAACTTACAATTTTTGTTAAAAGGTACAGCTAGATAAGTTTTCGATAGGCTTCCCTTAGAAAATAGAGTTCAGTATGATACATTGAAGGATGCTTTATTACGGCAGTTTGAGTTAACTGATGATTGGTATAAGAAAAAAGTTTAGTTTGTTATGTATCTAGCAAGAATTACTAGATACTTAGAAGGTTGGCTTAGACTGAGTAAGGTTGAGAAATCTTATGAAAAGTTGTTAGACTTTTCGTGGAGGTTACAGTTGTAGAAATAGAGGTAGGGGTAGAAATAGAGATACAGGTAAGAATTTATTGTCTAGGTCAGATAGTGGTAGTAGTCTGATATAATTAAGAGACTTTGAAGAGTTAGGTACGGTAACTATAACTCGTGTCCGACAGCTACTGGTACTTGTAATGGTAAAGCAGTATTTGCAATGAGAGATACTACATGTACATGTATAATAGTCCGCAAAGATAAATCAGTTTTTAGATAAATTTCGGAGGTGTAAGAACATTGATGGTAGTCAGCATAAGTTAGATAATGCATTGGTAAACATTGATTGTCTACTGTAGAAGCCTTATGTGTAAATAACCCTACAAATGATGTAATTATCGGAAATGTAGAGGATGCTGTAGAACCAAACCTTGGTAGTTTAGCTTGTGCGGAAGAAACTAGGTCGCAAAGTAAAGTTAAAGTTCAGAAAAATCTAAAGGTTCCTTCACAGATTTTAGATATGATTAATGTACATTTTTTATAAAAGCCGCAGTCAATTAGTACATTAGATGGTTGTAGAAAGTAATCAGTGGAAGGTATAGTTAGAGATTGTAGAGGTAAAGGTCAAATGAAGTTTCAGATAAGGAAAAAGTTGTTGTTTAGAGAATTTACGGCAGCAAATGGTGACTTAAGCAGTCAGTTAGTAGTTCCGAAGGATCTTAGAGAAACTGTAATAAGAGTAGCACATGATTCAGTTTAAGCAGGACATATAGGTGTTAAAAACCAGTGATAGTGTCTTGGGTGATTTTTATTGGCCATATGTTCTTGTAGATATAAGGATATATTGTCAATCCTGTGATATTTGCCAACGTCTTATAGAGTAAGTAGAGTGTTGTAAATAAAAATGCCTTTGATAGATACGCCTTTTAAGAGAGTAGCGGTCGATATTGTTGATCCAACCGAACCTATGTCTGATAGAAAGAACATATATAATTTGAGAATGGTAGATTATGCCACTAGATATCCAAAAGCAATTGCATTGCCTAGTATAGAGACTGAAAGAGTAGCAGAAGCCAGAGTTGATATGAATAGTAGATTAGGGGTGCCTGAGGAAATGCTTACAGATTGTGGATCACAGTTTACTTCACATGTTATGAATGATGTTAGTCGGTTACTGTCCATTAAAAAGCTAACAACTACACCGTACCACCCTATGGGCAATGATTTAGTTGAAAAAATAACGGTAGCTAGAAACAGATGTTAAAAAGACAAAAAAGGGTAGTAAACTGGTTCTTATACCTTCAATACGCAGCAAGGTGTTGTTACAGTGCAATGGTCCGTTTGTAGTTTCCGAGGTTGTCAATAAGTTAGACTATCGGATAGATATGGGGAACAATAAGTTCAAAACTTTTCATGCAATAATCCTAAAACAGTATGTTGAGAGAACCAATGAACCAAACAGAGGTGCATTCGCAAATGTAAGTGCTGCTATTGTTAAAGAAGAGAATGGATATGATATATAAGAGACAGATGATGATAGTTTAGAAACTAGTGGTAGAAATGATAGTGACATTTGGCCAATCCTGATTTACAAACAAATTGTAAGACTCAAATTGAAACCTTGTTAAACACATTTTCAGATGTTTTGACAGATCTACCTGGTGATACTCATTTAATTCAGCATGACATTAAGTTGACCACTTCAGAAACGGTATGGACAAAAGGGTATCCTATTCCTTTTCGTTCACAACATATTGTTAAGAATGAAGAAGATAAGAAGCTGAAAGCTGAAAGCTAATTCCTGAAAATTCCATTTGGTCTAGTAAACGCATCTTCGACTTTCTGTCGAATGATGAGAAAGGTTTTTAAAGGTTTAGATAATTCGGATAGTTTCATGGATCATATATTGGTCTATACAGTTACTTGGTCAGAGCATATAAATGCACTATTTATAATTTACTCGATTGAGAGAGTCTGGGCTTACCGCTAAACCGTCCAAGTGTTTCATTTGTTTTGAAAAGCTTGAATGTTTAGGGCACATGATTGGAAGTAAGAAATCAATTGAACCTGTCCCTAGTAAGGCCGAACGACCAACGAGTAAGAAGGCGGTTCGTCAGATCTTAGGGGTTGTTTCAAGGTATAGGAAATTTGTCCCAAATTTTGCCGCCATGGCTTTTCCATTGACCGATTTGACGAACATGTTTCAACCAAATCATGTTGAGTGGGGAGAAAGTCAAGAAAGGGCTTTCCAAACTCTTCAGGCTAGTTTGACTAGTCTGCCGTTTTTAAAATTGCCATATTTAGAAAGTGTTTTCAAACTTAGAGTGAATGCATCTGATACTGGATAAGGATCAGTCCTACTTCAGGAACAAGATGAGGAGAAATTCCCAGTAGCTTATGCTAGTAGGAAATTGTTACCAAGAGAACAAAGGTAATCTGTAATAGGAAAGGAATGTTTATGAATCGTAAGGTCTTTATCTAAATTCAACAGATACTTATTAGGTAAGGAATTTATCCCGGAGACTGATCACCAACCTCTCACTTATCCTAACAAGGCAAAATTAAATAAAGGAGATGGTCGTTGCTTTTGCCACCATATAGAATGAGAATCAGAGCGATTCCAGGTAGAAAAAATGTAGGAGCCGATTATTTAAGTAGAGTTTAATGTTTCAACCGGAGGTAGTGTAGTTAAAACCGAGTTTTTTTAGCAGTATGTGTTGTAAAATAAAATGTGGTTATATAAACGGTGTACAGTGTTGTATTACATAACAGTTTAATAAATTGTTTTCACTTTGTGATGTTAAGAGAAAAAAATATTAATTTTCTTATTTAAAAGGGGGGGGGTGTATTGCCACAAATAAAACCATTTCGTAAATGCTCAGAATTACTTTCAGTACTTTGATTTTTATTGTATTCTTTTTTCATGCCGAACCACAATTTAATACTAAATCAAATGTAAATTATTGTATCATCTTTTTTGTAAAATTCAGAGTTATCGAGTGAAATTACTTATTTCAGTACTTTTATTTATTGCTTAAATTTTTTGGTATCATTTCAAGCATTTTGACATGTTTTTCATAAAATTCGGTCCAGTAATAAGAAAGTTAGATTTTTGTAATGAAGTGAAAATTTATTTATGTTCTATAAATTTGATATAACGGGCCTGTATATTTTGTCATACATGCGTTCTGAAATGCAAGAAAATCGTGAAAGTTATATTTCACGCTTTCCATGCAGGGTAACTATGCCTATATAATGAACGTATTTTAAATCTCTTTTGGGTACTCGCATATAGATATGTTTTGTTTTGTTTTGTTTTGGGTTTTTCGTCACATCGACACAGTATAGGTCATATCGCGACGTTCCAGCTTTACTGGTGGAGGAAGACCTCAGGTGCCCTTCCGTGCATTATTTCAGGCACGAACGGACACCTGAGTAGAACCACCGACGTTCCGTAAGCTAGCTGAATAGCTTCCTCACATGAAAGAATCCAAAGTCCCTGTCGGGATTCGAACCCACAGCGGTGAGGGGCAAGTGGTTTGAAGTCAACGACCTTAACCACTCGGCCACGGACGCCCCATATAGATATGTAAATACACACAGGGCCATTATGACAGATATATGTATTCTTGTTTTGTAAATTTTTAAGCTTGCTGAAGGTAAATTTTTCTTCTTTTGTTGTTTTATTTAGTAAAATTTTTGTTATTTCAAAAGATCGTAATTCAGTTAAAATTTTCATTACAAATTCGCTATAAAGCAAATTTATTTTGCATTTTGACAGTAATGTTTCACTTTCTAATTTTTCGTCATTTTATCATTGATAGTTGTTATGTATGGAAGGCCGTTAACGCCTTTAGTGCACGTTATTTATCATGCAAGTGTTTCATGTATATTTACTAAAATAAGTTTTCTTGTTCTTGTTTAATACAGTTAAAGTCATTTATAATTAAGTCTGCTGCAGATGTTCTTTTAATATAATTCTTATTTCATTTAGTAATTTTCATATCACATCATTATCATCATTATTTTTTTTATACGTAATAATATGGATTCTGTTCAACGAAGGCTTTGTCGATATTTAGGTTGCAACCGATCCGGCTATTCCAAAGGGACATACTTATACCCTTATATTTGTGTACCATATATATTTACCATGTTTTATATTTTAGCTTCTACTCGGAGAATTCACCCTCAATTTTGAATCACGTTTGTGTTCTTCAGAGCTTTGATAGTGGAGATTGTGACGAAGTGACGCAGTTAGTTCCGCCCATTGTTTTCTTGTTTAGGGCACACGCATCTTTTTACTTGGGGACCATTTGCCGTTTTTCATGGAATGGCACTAACGTGTCACATTGAAGGTTCCATGATATCCGCCATATGAACACATCTGCGGATGTTTCAAAATTGTAATTTTTACCAGTTCATGTTAAATGTTGAATTCTGCTTAAGCCGGTGCTAGGAGGCGTGGACGGTTGTTTACACTTGACAGTACCGTTCATGAACAGACTCAATCAAACCGAGCCTGCAACATTTTCAATTTTGTCGCGTTGGGCTTTCTTTAGGAATTCTTATTTCACTCTATTTTATCGCCACATCAGCGTTGTTTTTGCCGTGTGGAGGCTGTAAAAAGTCGCCCCGTACATTCAATCAGGGATGTTATATTTCCGATCCTTAAAAATCGTTCAGCACGACATTATTGTTGTGCTTGTGGTATTTTAGTTCTATCTATTCGGCATTTTTCTTGTTGGGTGGTTCCAGTATTCCTCACTTGAATACTGTTGAATCACCCTAAGGATATGAGGCCTGCTTTTTAAATTTGTCTTTTGGCGTTATATACTGTGATATGCAGGCTTCATAACCTCAGATCCCCTTTCAAAATTCCATTTTATTTAGTTCCGCCCATTGTTTTTTCGTTTAGGGCACACGCTTTTTTACTTGGGGACCATATGCCGCTTTTCATGGAATGGCACTTACGTGTCACATTGAAGGTTCCATGATAACCGCCATATGAACACATCTGCGGATGTTTCAAAATTGTAATTTTTACCAGTTCATGTTAAATGCTGCTTAAGCCGGTGCTAGGGGGCGTGGACGGTAGTTTGCACTTGACAGTACCGCCCATGAACAGGCTCAATCAAACCGAGCCTGCAACATTTTCAATTTATTTCTGATAATTATTTCCTTTTCGATGTCAGTTACTTCCGCCAGTTCTATAAT
The DNA here is from genome assembly GCF_026571515.1 of Ruditapes philippinarum. Lineage (NCBI taxonomy): Eukaryota > Metazoa > Mollusca > Bivalvia > Venerida > Veneridae > Ruditapes > Ruditapes philippinarum. The sequence continues at coordinate 81,727 of NW_026866473.1, read as the reverse complement.
ATTTTCGTTTAAGGAATTAATTGTCTTATAGCTTCAAGAATTGCGTTAAATTCTATCATTGATGAATTATCTTTCGCCCGTCAATTCCTTCAAGTGTTTGCTTTCGATACATCTTCGCTGTCCCTCTCTGAGCGATCGCAATTTATCTATCTTCATAATGTCACGGCATCAATATCGGATAGGGTAATACAATGGATAATTATGTACAACACATAGTGCCTGGTTCTATTCAAAATCTACTAACGTTCTACTACAAAACATAGGAAGTGACGTAATCTAACGTCACGCATACAATATTTTTCTATTTTTTAGCACCTGTGAACTAGTTTTTCGTCCGAGATGACCACTGTTAAACTCATCTAAGCAATTACATAGCCATGCATCCTGACCAAGTTCGGTGACAATTGAGTCAAAATTGTGACCACTACAGTGTTAACAAGGTTTTTCTATATATTTGGGTCTGACCTAGTTTATGACCCCAGGTGACCCATATTCAAACTTGACCTAGAAATTATCAAAACAAACTTTCAGGCTAATTTCAAGGATATTTTGATCAAAACAGTAGCCACTAGAGTGTTAACAAGATTTTACTATTTTACCTCCTGTGATCTTGTTTTTCGTCTTAGATTATTCATGTTAATATGTTAATAACTCCTTTAAGCAATTACCTAGACAAGCATCGTAACCAAGTTTGATGACAATAGTCAAAAATTTGACCACTACAGTGTTAACAAGGTTTTTCCATATTTTGGCGGTGTGACCTAGTTTTTGACCCCAGGTGACCCATATTCAAACTTGACCTAGAAATTATCAAAACACATTGCAGACCAATTTCTAAAATATTTTGATCAAAACACTAGCCACTAGAGTGTTTACAATATTTTTCTATTTTTTAGCACCTGTGACCGAGATGACCACTGTTAAACTCATCTAAGCAATTACATAGCCATGCATCCTGACCAAGTTCGGTGACAATTGAGTCAAAATTGTGACCACTACAGTGTTAACAAGGTTTTTCTATATAAGGGGGTCTGACCTAGTTTATGACCCCAGGTGACCCTTATTCAAACTTGACCTAGAAATTATCAAAACAAACTTTCAGACTAATTCAAAGGATATTTTGATCAAAACAGTAGCCACTAGAGTGTTAACAAGATTTTACTATTTTATCTCCTGTGATCTTGTTTTTCATCCAATATTAGCTAAGTTCAAATTCATTAAAGCAATTTCCTAGACAAGCATCCTGGCCAAGTTTGATGACAAATAAATCAATATTGTGACCACTAGTCGTTAACCAGATTTTTTTCTATTTTAGCTCTTGTGACCAAGTTTTTCGTCAGAGATGACCCATGTTCGAAATCACCGGATCTATAGCCTAGACAAGCATCATCATATATTTTGATGATGATTAAAGTAAAAATGTGACCGCTAGAGTGATAACAAACAAATGTAAACGGACGACCGTCGACGGACGACAGACATTCAACGTTCCTTAAAGCTCACCCTAGCTAGCTCAGGTGAGCTAAAAAAATATATTTTAAAAATATAACAACAATTGCAAAAGACTGACGAAATTGTGAATTGTGATCTTGAAGACCAATGTTATTTATCTTAAAAGAAATGTCAAGTTAAGTCTGCTGTACTTAAAAAGGGTTGTTGTGGCCAAGTATGAAGAAAATGCTCTAAGAACTATAAAATATATGGGAAACGCTATTGTGTGGGAGGGCAACGTAAATTGGAACACCAACATTACTGTAAGACGTCCTTTTTAAAGCCCCTCTACGGTGTAGTGGCAACATATAAGGATCATTACCCCCGATAGTCTGCCCGACTGTCACAAAATGTATCCGGACTACTCCCAAAAATCTACTGGTGCAATCTCAACAAATCTTTAAAGAAATGATCAGTACTACCAAATAAAGTAGTGCATATCGCCAGCATTTTAAGGTTCAAAGATTTTTTTTCAGAGTAATGTACATTTAAGGATTTTTATGTTTTAATCTTGTCTGGACTACTCATCTTATACCACTTATCAATGTCATTGAAATTTTATAGGATTGATATTGAGCTCAAGTATGTGCACACATTACACAGGTTTTCCGGTTGAATGGTTAATCTGAGTGATCACCCTTCAATAAAATGGTTGTTTCTTGTGTTGCCAGCTACACAGAAGCTTGACTCCATGGAAAAACTTATGGTGCAATTTCATACTATCTCTGCTAGAATGATCAGTACCAAGTTAAGTTATGCATATTTTTGGCATTTCCTTGTTAAATGAATTTTGTCATGCCTTCTTTTATTGTTTAAGGATTCAGGACTACTCCTATGCAACTATTGCATTTCCAATGAAATGTTTCAGGATTATTTGATAGCTCAATACTTGCGCATATGACACGGGTTTTCACGTTGAATGCGTTTTGACTGAGTTATAACCCTTGAATTAAAGATCGCTTTGCCCTGTTAGTAATTTTTGTGTCTACTGCTACAACGTACATGTAATTTGCTATCAAGGGGAGACAAAACGATTGGAAATATCAATGTAATAAAGTGAAGAAACCTTTTTTCACTAAATATCAGCTATACAAAAAAAATGGATATGGGCAATTTCTGATTCTTAAGCCTTAATTTAAATGGGCTTTGTAAATTTTAATGTTAAATTACCTCTTGACATTGTAATTTTAAAACAAATGATGTTTATGATATGTGTGCTGAATAAGTCTTTAACAATAGTTAACCAGAAAGCAAGATATATTTTTGAGCAAGTTGCATGCCTTTAAATATTTATGTAGAGGTCAACCAGGCAATAATACATGCATAATAAAACATAACTTCTATATGCTGAACTTCGAATAGTCGATTGTAAGATTTGTCAAAGTTTATATTGGTCAATAAAGAATAATACTTAAATAAGTTAAATATCTATCGATTAATGTGGCACATTTGTTTCAAGTTTTCACACATTTTCTAGTCGCCTAGATAATTCCCGACCGACCTTTATGACATGTGTTCTTTACACAGCCGTGTGCTCTAAAAAACCGGTTGCCGTAGTTCTAGTAAAGGGCCCTTTTAAGATTTACATGACTCGTTGTAACGTGACAATTACAAGGGATGTATTTACAATATGTTGGTTTTGTTATCGCCCTTTCCTTTTGTTAGGCCTTTTGTAAATTATCTATGTACGTCGAAGTCTCAAAATGATGAACTAAACTTGAAATATTCCTGAATCAAAATATCAAATTGTTTACGCAAGTCCTTTCATATTCGGTTGATTCCAGCCCTTTAAAGTTTGTAAAAAGGTCTACCACTCAAGCCGGTGCTAAGGATCGTGAGGGATATTGCACGTTTTTATTATCCTAGGCCTCTGAACAGACTCATTCGAAACCGAATCTTCAATTTCATGAAATTTGTTTTGATTTATGCTTCAAAGGAATCACACTTTATCAAGATTATTTTTCGACTTATCGACATTCTACTGTATCTATGTACGATGCATTGTTATTTCGCACAAGTAGATTTAAATACGTTTTCCAACATTAATTTGCATACAATAAGTGACACGTTAAAAGGGCATGTTTAAACCTTGAGGTTATGCTTGATAACTCGTCCATAGAATTCCACATCTTGATGTTACATGCCAAAACATGAGCTTTGATTTGTAAGATTTTTAAAAAAGACATATACTGTTTAAGTCTAAGTGTATTTAAAATACATCTCATTGGGGCGAAACTAATTTTGCTATATCGGATTAATTTATATAACGTGTAAAAATATTCACCATGCTATATTACTTACAATATTTAATTTCTGGAGATAACAGTTTCATGTAATGTGTTTGCATAGTTATATAAATCTATATTGTAAAACCACTGAGCGTTTTTTTATGAACATCTATAGCCAGTGTTATGCTGTATTTTACAGAATTTTCATAAAATGTCACCGTTCACTCAAAGACATACGTTTTTTTAAGTTTCTTTAGATGTACGATTGTTTTAATCAAAGCTCGTTCTTTGATTCTGAAGTCAAAATACACAAGAAAAAAATGAAGTAAATATTGTAACCTTAAAGCTTAATTTTAGCAAAGACATGGTATGCTATGTAATAAGAATATCGTTGAAATCTCTTCGAAGCTATACATTTCCGAACGTATTTAATTCGTGTTTATCAATAAAAACTGTAATATTTATATCTACATATACTTTCAGCATCAGTGACATTAGCCCTAGAGATCCCTTCGTCCACCTAAAATTAGGAAACAGCATGTTATTTTCCTTATATTTCAATAAAGAAAAAGTAATAAGCAGAAAGTCGAAGATATATTTTATAAGTCTTAATCTTAACATTGATCTAAGTGACCACTTTTCATTCATCCACAGTTATAGTTCCAACTAAGTTTATTTTATATATTTTATACGTAATTAGAAAGACAAAGAAAGTGAGACATGAAACAAAAGTGTGTCGAGAATGTTCAATGTTTATTTTGCAGTGCGTTAAATAGTGACGTTTTTGTTGTCTGTTCCAATGAATGACATTAGATAAAAAAGGTCAACACATCGGAGTTTATTCTTTGTAAATCCGAACATTATTGGTGACGTCAGTAATTCAGCCAATTCTACAGCCATAACAATAAGTCATAACTATGAGTAAATACAGAAAATATTTCTACTAGAAGAGAATCAGCGTCGTCAAATGTCTCGTGACTTTAGGTAGTGGACAACGGGTTTTCACTGTCCTGCTCGTATTTATTGAAGAAAATGCTGAGCTCATTACGTTTGAACATACGAAAACAGACGAAAGACATTACAAAATGTTATACTACTGGTAGTTACAGTTTGATCCATGATTTACAGGACGTTTATGGTAGAGTTTGAAGTATATCAGGTGATAACGTTTCTAATTATAACCACAGAGTGTCTGATAATTCATCTTTTTTACAGATATGCATTGAAATCATTCAGAAGCTGATTTCTGATATGCAAATGTTCGATTTCTTACGTTCCTTATTACAAGATACTGCATATACCCCCATTGAAGATAATAAACTGTATAATAAAAAAAACAGAACGCTTCAGATTCTAACAAAAACAATTTCGGTGTCTCACAAAATAATAGAACATGTGCAAGCGTAATTTTGCCCAAGAATCATAACAATCTAGTATTTATGATATGACCAGTCATCGAATTTTTGTTTGAACTTACATCCAGCATTATTCATTAGCTGTAATTCCGGTCAAACAGGAAATGCCATTTGATTAAACCTTGCATCAAAGATTAAACATACTATTTAGGACTGCAGTCGCTTAAATAAGTTTGAAAGATAACTTACTACTAAAATATCATTTAATAATAATAATTTAAACACACCGTTTCGATATGTGTCATTCACTTCTTTTGGGTGGAATTTCAGAACATTGTTGTCATATTCCCGCGGGAGGAGTGATTCCTTACGTTGAACATGGAAAGAACATAGAAGACTTATTGTACCAGTAATACAAAGTGAAATGTCTAAAATATATCGAAGGCCTTAAACTTGAACATCCTTTTTCCTCAAATGACGACGATTTCTATCCGATTTGGAGCATACTTTTTTTCGCAGAATAAGATCATTAGGAGTTAAGGAAAGTTAAAACACGGATCTCTTTCGGATGCTAAAATACAAGTAGCTATATATTTTTATGTCATTTTATCACCACCTAATGCCACTGATCATATGAAATTTTGGAAATTAGAATATATTTGGAAATTCAAAGATGAGAGTGAGAAATCTACTTTCGGTAAAGTAAACAGAAAACTGTAACTCGTACAAAGACGTACTTAAAATTGCCAATCTGTCTTTGATGAAAATCACCCTGTACTAACTTCAACTTACGAAGATTGCATAATGGGTACAAAGAATGAAATTATACGGCTTTCTATAGAACTAGATAAACTAAAAAAGTATATATAGACAAATAACAAACTGGTTTGAACGATTGCCACTGAATGACTGATCTGACATTATTCTTCGTTTCTGTAAATATACCACAACAGTAATAATGATGGCTTATCACAACATTAGTCTTCACGGAAAAGATCGACATGCGATGCGATTGCTATGGTTTAGTAACCTGAATTACCCAAACAGCCAATTGACAACGTATAGATTAACTGTTTATAGAGCAATATAAATTTCCAGTTACCGTTCATGGTCATGCTTAATCAAACTGAGCCTGCAACATTTTCAATTTTGTCTTTTGGGCATTCTGTACGTATGTTTTATAACTCTTTGTTTGAACGAATGCTTGTGGTCTAAATGTGTTTATGGAATAAAATTTCGTTTCCGGATGAATAAATTTACCATAGCAACAGATATAAAGAAGGCTTTCCGAAACAGTAGTCTCCTTCGAAACGACCAATATGCGATTTCGCTCCTTGCTGGTGGATCTGTGTTGCTGGGTCGTGTGGGGGTTGCGTTCATTGAATGCCAATCTTTTTTGTTGATCTTGCTTTTCATATTCTTTGGCTCATTAACCCGAATAACCAAAACAGCTTATTGACAAAGTGTAGTTTCCCTGCAACTCCTTTTTGGGCTACGTCGTCTCCATTTATTCGGTGCGCAAGAATACTTCAGAACATTTAAAGCAACAACGACAAATTGCTAAGAAATACCTACAACCAGCAGTAAAGATTCTGACAGAAAGAAAGACTTCTACAATTCACAGCGTATTACCAGACCTAATGTCATTACAGGTTTTAACCTGAAGGTATGGTGCTAAAAGCTTCGTATGCGAACAAACAGTGTTTTAGTACTAGATAGTTCGGTTTGAATTGGATACAAATAGTAATGTCTTACTGTATCTTGTCGGAAACATATCAACTTACAAGATTACAAAAATGAACAAAAAATATTGCAGCATACGTCTAAAATATAGATCCCAGACGTCTAATCAGTCCAGTTACTACCGCACGGTGATACTTCTAAAGGTGATATGACAACATTATTTTGGACGGGACATGTTTTTACCTGACATTATACAAAAAGGCGTGGTTAATTATAGACTTAAAGTTCGTGACACACACTACGCCTCCTACTTCAAGAAACGAGCATTCATATTTGTCGAGACAACCAATCTAGTCGGGTTGCTCCTTTGTAGTCTGCATTACCTAGAATAAAGTTTATAAGTTGAATTATTGTTCGACAGAAGATACACTAGCACACTAATTGACAAAGACTATCTTAACGATTTATTTCAAGATCAGTTATCTATGTAATCACGGACTTACATAGTTTATACAACTGACACTTTAAACCTGCATTATGGAAACGTTTATTGACCAAGCAAGCAAGCATTTACCATTAAGCAACATAATTTTTATAGACATGTCAAAATTTTGTTCGTAGACAAACTGTGAAGGTCATGCAACGTAAAAGTACCCAACCAAGCATCTGATCACCCCTTTTACCAAGAAATACAGTTTCTGGCGTCAAATTGCTTACTAATACAAGCATAGACTTCCTTAAGGTGGTATTATTATTTCGAGATAACATCAAGTGAAACATAGACCTATCTATGTTGGTTTGTTTGTTTGTTTCCGTGTGCTACAAAAAGAGCCATTCATAAAGAACTTGTACAATACCGATAAACAGAGCCATTTCTACACGCTTCAGATGTTTCTGTAGCAGAAAGTATGACATCAAAATCATATCAGGATTAAAATGTGTTGAAAAGTCAATGACATGGCAACACCAATTCCGCAACCTGGCAAGAGGAAATCCAGCAAAGAATAAGCAATAGCTTAATTTTCATCTTGCTTGAAATGTTAGAGACAACTTGGTGTGCCATTTTACGATTTAGCATTATTTGCACGGTCGTGTCACTTAACAATTTTCAGGTCAATGTGCAAATTTCGGGATACATTTTTTTTTTCATTCTTTTTTGTTCACACAAACAACTTTTTACATGGATGTTGGGCTTAAAATCTTATGTAGAAAGTGTATTTGAATTTTCAATTTGTTTTTGTTAACATATGTATTAATCAATGTTATTCATTTCAAATTTTGCATGCTTGTTTACTTCTATATAATGAATACATTTTGAGCTAAAAGGATTTGAAGAATATGGGTAGCTATTACACTCATCAAGATGTGGGTGTGGTCATCAAGTTTTTGTATGCAAGTCGGCATCTTCAAAAGTACTGAAGGGAATGGGTTGAAACTTGAAACGGGCAAATAACAAAACTATGATCCATTATGATCCATCTTCTTTCTCCTTTTTATATGCCCGAAAGAATTTCGGGCATATTATGTTATACCCCCTGGCGTCCGTCCGTCTGTCTGTCCGTCCGTCCGTCCGTTAGCAATTTTGTTTCCGGAGCATAACATCAGTTCCATTTGGCCCACAGTATTTAAACTTCATAAGATGATTGTCCATATTAGGTAGAATACCTCTATTGATTTTGGGGTCACAAGGTCAAAGGTCAAGGTCACTATGACCTTAAAACTGAAAACAGTTTCCGGAGCATAACTTAAGTTCTATTTGGCCCACAGTGTTCAAACTTCATAGGATTATTGACCATATTGGGTAGAAGACCTCTATCGATTTTGGGGTCACAAGGTCAAAGGTCACTATGACCTTAAAATTGAAAACAGTTTCCGGAGCATAAATAAAGTTCCATTTGGCCCACAGTATTCAAACTTCATAGGATGATTATCCATATTGGGTAGAAGACCCCTATTGATTGTGGGGTCACAAGGTCAAAGGTCAAGGTCACTATGACCTTAAAACTGACAATAGATTCCGCAGCATAACTAAAGTTCCATTTGGCCCACAGTGTTCAAACGTCATAGGATAATTGTCCATATTGGGTATAAGACCCCTATTGATTTTAGAGTCACAAGGTCAAAGGTCAAGGTCACTATGACCTTAAAACTGAAAACAGTATCCGGAGGATAACTTAAGTTCCATTTGGCCCACAGTGTTCAAACTTCATATGATGATTGTCCATATTAGGTTGAAGACCCTTTTTGATTATGGGGTCACAAGGTCAAAGGTCAAGGTCACTATTACTTAGAAATTGAAAACAGTTTCTTAAGCATAATTTAAGTTCAATTTGGCCCACAATATTCAAACTTCATAGGATGATTGTCCTTATTAGGTAGAAGACTCCTATTGCTTTTGGGATCACAAGGTCAAAGGTCAAGGTCAATATGACCTTAAAACTAAAACCAGTTGTCGGAACATAACTTAAGTTTCATTTGGCCCACTGTGTTTAAACTTCATAGTATGATTGTCCATATTGCGTAGAAGACCCCTATTGATTTTGGGGTCACAAGGTCAAAGGTCAAGGTCACTATTACCTTAGAATTGAAAACAGTTTCCGGGGCATATTTTAAGTTCCATTTGGACCACAATATTGAAACTTCAAAGGAGGATTGTTTTCTGAAGGAGGTAATACTTTTTTTAATTTCCATGTCTTACAAATGCTTCATCTTTACTAAAAAAATCATTTTCGGGCATATAATGCTCCGCCTAGCGATGCTCTTGTTTAAATTTTATTTTACATTGAGGAACTGGGTCTACATTGTTTGAGTTAACTAATCCCCTTCAAGTAAAAATGATCCTTAAATTGGTTAGTAAGAATACCAAATATGTCCAAAACGGCAAAATTGAAAATTTTGCAGGCTCGGTTTGATTGAGCCTGTTCATGGACGGTACTAAAAAGTGCTAGTTACCGTCCACGACCCCTAGCACCGACTTTAGCAGACTTGAATATGTAAACATAAAAATGGTTAAATGTTAAATTAAGAAACCATGACAAAAATAGATTTTTACTTTATTCTTTGCATAAATTTCAAGATATTTTGCATGTTTTAAGTCAAGTGTAAAAAAATTGTATTTTGTTTTGGTTCGGCCTTTCTACATGTTCGTGAAGTTAGCCAGACAGCCGGAACAGCCCGAGCAGCCGAACTCATTTTCGTCTTTTCAGGCTGTTCCGGCTATAAAGGCTGGCCAGAAACGATACGGTAAAATCTATTGTAAAGACCATTGGCTAATTTCATAATGAAGTGTCAAATTACTTATCACAACTATTTCCGGCTATTTCGGCTAGCCAGAAAAAAAACAGAAACCAAGGCTACATAAGATGAAAAAAATCTTAGGGCAGATTAAAGAATATGTGTGTCGTGCATTGTGTGTCCGGGTGTTCGCGGGAATAGGTGTGTCCGTCGGGTATACTCTGTTATTTTGCCGCCGCCGACGAGCCGAAAATCGTACTTTACAGCTCATATCTGACCTATACCAGCTTGCCCCTTTGTGGCCCAGACTCAATTACGCAGAACCCTATATGGTGGGATGGTTAGGGGGTCTGACCGCTCGTCCACGGGTATAGGTGTGTTCGTCGGGAATACTCTGGTATTTTGCCGACGCCGAGCCGAAAATCGTACTATTCAGCTATCAGGCCAATTCCGGCTGGCCCCTGTGTGACCCAGACTTACCTACGCAGAACCCCATATGTTGGGATGGTTAGGGGGTCTGACCGGATGTCCGCGGGTATAGATGTGTCCGTCGGGACTACTCTGTTATCCTGCCTCCTTATATACTTGTATATTTTTAATACCGTAATGTTTCTTCCTTTTACTATTTTTGTTCAATTCTGAAAATTTGACCGATTATTCTCTACGGAAACACCTATGCCAGCGGACACTTGTTTAAACCCTCTAATCTTCCCACCATATGGGCTCTGTGTAATTGAGGCTTGCATTTGGCCTCACAGGGGTCATCCGGAAATGGCCAGATATGAGTTGAAATGACTATGTATAGTACGATTTTCCGCTCAACGTCGACAAAATAACAAAGTATTCCAGACGGACACACCTATGCCAGCGGACACACGGTCAGACCCCTAACCATCTCACTATATGGGGGTTCTTTGCAATAGAGGCTGAGCCTCAAAGAGGCCAGCTGGAATTGGCGAGATATGAGATGAAATGACCATTTATAGCACGATCTTCGGCTCCACGTGGGCATAATACTAGAGAATTCCCGACGGACGTACCTTTGCAAGTGGATCACGGTCACACTTTGCACGACACAAATATTCATGAATTTGTTCCTGGACTTTTTTCATCTTAAATAGCCTTCATTTTGGTTATTCAGGCCAGTCAGAATAGCCAGATATCGACGTGATAAGTAATTTGAAACTATATTGTGGAATTAACCAATTGTCTTTTGCACAGGCTTTATTGTATCTTCTCTGGCTAGCCGATTCAGCCGGAACCGAATTCCATCTAGCCGGAGTAGCATGAACAGACAAAAAATTTGCTCTGACTGTCTGGCTAACTTCGAGAACATCCTTTCTACCTCCTTTTATGGCACCTTTTTGTATAGAGATTAATTGCATTTGCTGAAGTTGGCATACTTTTATTTCTTATGTTCTTGGAATGCTATTGTTCATACTTCTTTAAAGGCATAAGCTATATGGTTAAAGATTAAATTTGTTGCAACTTTAACTGAAATTGTTTTGCTCATCTAACCAATAGCAGTGAAGGTGTGATGCTTTTCATGTTGGATTCAAACAGAGCTCAAAATGTAACATGCATAAAAGAGACCACAGATATATAACCCTTGTTTAAAACATTTTTAGGTTATTTGTGATAGGTCCTTTGAATAAAATATCTGTAGAGAGCTTTATGGAATTTAGCAGTCATGCCACAGTAAGTGTGGATGGATGCGTGAATATAACCAAACTTCCTCCATCCTAAGTACTACTAAAACGCTTCATCTCTGGGACAATACAGATAATTTAAGGACTAGGCCAGTGCTACATTTTATATTACCCCGAAGACTGTGATGATATGTTCCAGATATAGTTCATTCCACAGTTAAACTCTTCATCAAGGCCTGACTAGATATAGGTATAAATTAAATTAAAATTACCCATTTAAAAATGACGCCAATTGGTTCGGGTTGCTTACTCAGAACCACTGGCTTCGAGTCACACTAGGGACATTGGATTTATGAATGTAGAAAAAATACCATACTAGCTATTCGGGTGCTTTAACTCGACAGTGTGTGCTTAGGCATGAACCTGGTCTTTTTCAATCTCATAATGTACCATATAAAAGTATACTACCGAACCAACCAATAAAAAAAACATTAAAAAAACTCGTAACAAGAGAAAAGTAAATTTTTATAAACATTTACAAGAATTTTTATAACAGTATGTTTAATTGATTTATCAATCATGAATTTCATATTTTTTTTAAAAGCTACTGTTTTGTTAGAGCAGTGTTTTGACTGCACACCAATATCATAAATTATCGCACTTGAGTAACTTGTAAAAAATAAATAACGCAAGAATTGCTCATCACCTGTATTAAGTATTTGTTTAATAAAAGGATTTTTAAAAAAAATCCCAAAAAGGCACAATACTATCTTCTTCAGCCTTATTACCTTTAAAGAATGCATTTAAAACTATGCTGTGCATAGGCAAGAAAAAAATATATATTTCGGCTTGATTGCTTCAAGTTTACATCAAGCCGAAAATTGGCTCGGCTAAACCGGTATGGTAAAGTCGGCATTTTTTCATTTTCACCCTCAGAAAAGGCATAATCTGGCAAATATTTGCTCCCCATGTCATGTACTTCTTCACTTGAAATGACGTCACAATCAATCCGCTTGGAAAAATGCCGATGAACACTTTCCGTAAATGTTTCCGTCACTTTCCGTACAGTGTGATGAAAAAGGCACTTAAAGTCTTAATGGGTTTATGGGCAGATAACTGTACAGTATTTTTTGCAGTGAACAAGCCAACTCGACCAAGCCAACTCGACTTGTTTTACTTATATTATGCTAAAGCGAAAACGAGAGGGCAATGGTGGCCCTGAATCGCTCACCAGAAACAAAACATAGTTTGTGATAAAATGTCCCTATCACTGTCTTTCGAAATTGTGTTTTCTCCAATTTTGGATCCAATTAAACAAAAATTGAAAAACATTCACAAAATTCAATAAATAATGAGTTTGTTAGTAAGGTAAAGGAAACAAATGCAATCTTTCTTTAGGCCTTATTTCATTTCCTAGGGAATATTCTCAGCAAATGACCCAGCAGAAAGATTAATATAATGATGCAATGCGTATCAAAATGCTAGAACATAAGCAAGAGAGGAATTATTTTGTGAACACTAAATAGTTCAAAAAATAGATTTTTTATTATATACAATTAAACTTTGCAATTGTGCAGTAGAGTCTAGTGAGATCCTATTTCAGCATGTCAAATGAAAGACAATGTTTGTTTGTTTGGTTTCATTTTACGCCTTTTCCCAACAGTATTTCAGTCATATAGGCGGGTAGTTTCCTAACCATCGTTCCCGAAGAGTTACATCAGTACTAGACTACGTTCTACCGCGTAAAACTACCAAAGCATCTCCCGGGGATCGAACCCACGCCAGAGAGGCAACTGGATTAGAAGTCATCGACTCTAACCCCTCGGCCACGGAGGCGGTTGAAAGACAATGTGCAAATATGACGAAAGACAATGTGCAAATATGTACATAACCTCAAATCATTTCTTCAAAATCTCTGAAAAGAAAACAGGTCATGAAATTAAGACTTTCTCCAAGCAATTAAATATCTTTTTTTGAAAACTTGCATAACATGTACATGTGTATGGAAGACATTTCTACATGAGTTGTTTCCCTACCATTTTTTAACTATAATTTGAAGAAATGCCTAGACTATGACATTTTATAAGTTTCGTGACCCCTAAAAGGAGCCAATCAAATTAATTTGAGCAAACGTGATAAAATACTACGTAAGAATGCTACAGACAATATTTTGGTGGCCATCAATCAATAAGTCTTATAGTAGGAGAAATAAAACGGTTTGTGTCTATTTTTTAGCTTGAGTTGTCCCTAAAAGGGGCATATTTAATTCATATGAGCAAATTTGATTAAAGACTACCTAGGAATGCTACGGACAAAGTTTGGTAATCAATTAGTTCTTAAGCAGAAGCTGTTAAAATATTTTTATCTATTTTTTTGCTCTAGAGGCCCCTAAAAGGGGCCATTCAAATTAATTTGAGCAAATTTGATAACAGACTATCTAAGAATGCTACAAACAAAATACGATAAATCAGATCAACAAGAAAAAGGCGGTGTTCAATGAATGCAGCCCCAACCCGACCCAGCAACAAAAACCAGTGGCAAGGAGCCCAAGAGGACACAACAAAAACAGGACAGGGCGAAAGAGAAAGCACGGAACAGGCTTATCACTGAAATGATATATACGAAGGAGTAACCGGCAAGGAAATCAAATAAAACAATTAAATGATTGATTTATAGGCCCACTCAGTTAAAGGGGAAGGGGATAGGAAATTCGGAGGAGGAGGGAATAAAGAAATGAAACTAGGGGCAAAAGGGAAGATACTTACCGGAGACGAAAAAACAACAAGGGACACAAACAAAAGTGTCACAAAGACAGTATGGAACAACAAGTATGGTGATAATCCAATTAGTTCAGAACAAACATGTGTTTAAGGTTTGTCTCTTTTTAGCTTTAGCGGACGCTAAAATGGCCAATCAAGTTGGTTTAAGCACACTTGATAAACAACTACCTAAGAATGCTGCAGACAAAGTTTGATGATCATCCATCTATTAGTTCAGTAGAAAAATACAATTAGAGTGTCTTTCTATTTTTAGCTTTAGCGCCCCCAAAAGGAGTCAATCAAAAAATATGTGCAAACTTGATAAAAGACTTCTTAAAAGTGATACAGACAAAATTTGGTGATCATCCATTGATTAGTTCTGTAGAAGATTATATTTACATGTTTTTTCTATTTTTAGCTTTAGCGGCCCCTAAAAGGAACCAATCAAATTCATATGAGCTAACTTGATAAAAGACTGCCTAAGAATGCTTTAGACAGCGTTTGGTGATCATCCATCAATAAGTTAAGTATGAGAAGCTGTTTAATGTGTTTTTCTCTATTTTTATCTTTAGGGGCCCCGAAAAGAGGCAAATCAAATAAATTTGTACAAATTTGATAACAGACTATCTAAGAATGCTACAAAGTTTGGTGATAATCCAATAATTAGGATAGTACAAAAAATGTTTAAAGGTTTTTCTATAGTTAGTTATAGTGGCCCATCAAATAGGCCAATCAACTAGATATAAGCAAATTTGATAAAATGCTATCTAAGAATTCTATCGACAAGGAATGGAAATCATCCCTTATTAGTTCAGTAGAAGAAGACGATTGAAGTTTTGTTTCTATTTTGAGCTTTAACGGCCCCAAAATGTACAATTAAATCAATATGAGCAAAGTTGTTAATAAAAACTACCTAGGAATGCTACGGACAAAAATTGATGATTATCCACCATTTAATTAAGTAGAAGATGTTTAAAGGCTTTACTACTTTAAGCCCTGCTGACCCCTTAAAGGGGACAACTGAAATGTCATGAGCAAATTTAAGTGTGACTGTCACAGGGATGATACATACCAAATTCGATGTTAATCTGTCCAGCAGTTTAGAGGAGAAGATGATTGCTGAGGCATGACGACGGACGACGGACCATCCCCCTTTGATACTAATAGCTCACGCTAAACATTCGGTTCTGGTGAGCTGAAAAAGTCTAATTATATAGTTCAAGTAATAAATATGGTAAACAAGATCAACAAAGAAAGGTTGCTTTCAGCGAACGCAACTCCACACGACCCAGCAACAAGGAAGAGTTGCCAGGAGCTCAGGAGGACCCCAAAACAAAAACCGGACAGGGCACAAGACAAAGCACGTCAGGAAAATTACACAAGTATAGCATATATTCATACTAAATATCCAGCTGATGAAAAGATCAAATTGAATTTTTCTGGTCCTTAAAACGTATAGTCCTGGGGATTAGACTTTCGCTTGGTGTCGTTAGTGTTGATGCTATTACACTGTCTTTCATGAGCCCAGCCAATTCTACCGAGTCTGCCATTGTCAAATTTTTACAAAGTTGTCATGAAATTTTCTCGAAGCTTCTTCTCTTTTCATATTTTGTATACTTACAACAGCAACTGTAAAGTGTTGTATGCCTATCGGTTGTTTTTACCATGTATTTCAGTTCAGTGGTGTAACAAATTAAGTTCTTCAGGATCATTGATTCAAAAACAATAGTCTGAGTATATAGAAGCGCATAAACAGCGCTTAGGGCGTGAGAGATGTTACACAATTGTCTCTCATAAACGTTTTAAATACTTAGAGTCGAGTCTGTAATTGCTAACTATTCGTTTTATTTTCATGGCATGATGTATATTTTCTTAACAGGTTTTTAATTGGAAGTAAAATATGACTTGTGGTCTGTAAGATATATGTTTGATTAATTTCATTTATTTAATATAAATTTGCGATGAGCAAGTTTTATTCATTAACTATCTCTTTACCTACAATTTTGAAATTAAGGAAAAGCATCCAATCGGGCTAGGTTGTTGGCTACCTAAGAGAAGAATAGTCTTTAGTTCCTCTTGCAACAGTATTGACATTTGGAATCGTGCACTTAAAATAACATTTAAAGACAATTCAAAGTGTCAATTAAAAGCTACATTTTACAGTTTTAAAGGACAAGGTTCACTAACGGACAATTTTAGCCCTGTAATTTTATGAATTCAAAACCAATAAAGAAAATAAAATCATACAAGTTTCTCAAAAAATGACTAATAATCTATCTAAAAATGGCAAAATATTGCAGTAAAAAGTATTTTCATATCTAGAAAGTACATGTCATTTACCGTGCATATTTGCCAAAATGGCGAATTATCGGTCATTTGCTGCTGCACTTGCTTTAAATTAGATATGAAGAGCCACAAGCGACATTTAGTCCTTTTCACAAAATGATACCATATATGTTACGACAGAAATATGGTGGTGTCAGGTTTGGCTCTTCATATATAAATATCGTTAATCTAACATTGGCTGTTGCTATGGTAATTAGGGTAAGCTGATAATAATCATATTATCTGGCTTGTACCAATGCATTTGTATAAACAACTTTAATCAAAAATATTCCTGACATAAAGACCTTAATGGAAATACAAAACCTTTTGTCAACAACTGATTTATAGCATTTAGTAACTGTATTATTTAGATCATATCCGAAAATTTCCTGTTCGAACATATGATAGATTAGAAAGAATGACTTTCGAGTATGGAAAACATTTTTCCGTGTTTTATTGATAAGTGAAATCGAAAGTTTATATAACATTCTTCATTTCTATCTATTCATTTTGTCTAAAGACAAGAAAGAATATAAATGCACATTATTTTAGGTTATTTGATTTAGAATTATTCACAATTCAAGGGAGTTACACACTTAAAACTGAAAGTAGACAATTGACAATTGCTTTCATGTCAACCATTTTCGGCGATGTAAATGGGAAAATATAATATTTGTATTCTACATCTTTTGTATAGTATAATATCTTTAGTTTTAGACACAGAAAGTTGAAATTATTGATTCTGAATGAGGTAATAACGACAGATAGTAGTTTTAACGGTATAAGAATTTATTTTTAAAGTATTTGTAGTTATAGACTCTCTGTCCTAGTGGATTATGATGATGACTGTCACCCAGGAAAATGGAGTTCAAAACTAGTGGTAGATAGTTCTTTTGTTTTTCTTTCTTTCTTTTTAATTTAATGAAAAGTCATCATACCTAATGTTGTGGTTATACATATCAAAACTAAAACAAACTGGAAAAAAAATGTTTAAAGATCAACACAATTTTAAATTTAGATGTATTCAACAAAAAAGAAATGTAGATATACTGTGTATGTGTACAGTGAATTTTAAGCTACAATAACTGCTTGATATAAAATCACATTTCATGGTACAACTTTATTCAAAAGATGTGCGCTTTCAAAGTTTGCGGAACAAACTTTTAACTGCACCAGACAAGGGACAATCAGTAAACAAGAACATAACCACTTGTTCATGGAAAAACTCACTAATTATAAGTCAGGAACATACTAGTACCTTTATCTGTTTAAAGAAATCTGTATAAACCTTAGTTATTGTACAGTTAATAGGCATATTTCAATTTAAGCTGTGCTTTAAATTATGATTTGTTAACTGACAATATTTTAAGCAAGTCATTTTAAGTCTATCAAAAGGCTAATAAAACGGCTAATTGTATGTTGTTTTCTTTATTTCTTTTTGATATGTATGTAAGTTTATTTATTCTAATACTTAATAAATGGTATTTATTTTTGTTATAGCTATAGAGACTAATAGGACAAAGTAAATGTTATAAAAGGCTAATACGAAAAAGGTAATTTTTTAAAACAAAAAACGAGTATGACCGACAGTAGCTATTTATATTTGTCCTTATTAGTTTCTAACCACCCTGGTCGTTCATAGGCCATACTCACCAAGTGTTTAGATGGTTAAATGAATGCTATTTATTACTAGTCATGACCTTGTGCTGTTTGGAAAATCATGATTTTTATTCCCCCGGGCATATAGTAATTGAACAGTCCGTCTGTCCGTCCGTCTGTCCGAGCAAACATTTTGGGTTTAGGGGCTATATAACAGTAAAGAGAACAAAAGAGAACAATAGGTTCATTGAATTTCCGTGATCAAAGGGTTTAGTGGCTAGTAGCCCTTAGGAAAACAAAGAAAATAACAAAGAAAAAAGCCCCTAAAACCAAAATGTTGGAACGTCCGTCCGTCTGTCCGTACGAGGTTAACCTATAACGGCAAGTTGGATTTTTCTTAAGTTCTACCTGTACCAATAGCTTCATAATTTATACACTTACTAATCCATACAAAGTATATGATATGGGCAAGTTAAATAACTATGGCTTCCATGAACCAAGTTATGGCCCTTTTCAGCCCTTAGAAAATGAATAATGGGTAACCTAAACCGGCAAATTGGAAATATCTTATGTTCTATCTGAACTAATGGCTTAATAATTTTCACACTTACTTATCAATACAATGTACATGATATTGCAGGTTATATAAATGTGCCATCCATTTTCCCAGTAATTTCCCTTTTTATCACTTTGAAAATAGGGCTTTGTATGGTTAACCTATTCCGCCAAGTTGGATTTATCAAAAACATTAACCTAATTACTTAATTTATTTAATGATATCTTTCATATTTGGTAGGTGGATACCTTTAACGGTCCTCTAATTTTTGTGGCGTTAGGCGTCTCTAGGTCAAGGTCGGTCACTTGTGTAAAAAAAATAAATCTAAACATTTCTGCTCATACAGCCTTTATTTTTAAGTTAATGTCTTTCATGTTTATAATAGTCATACCAAGGGAGGTCCTCTTCCTTTTCCTTAAGTAAGGGATCATTTGGGTTAAGGTCATCAATGTAAAAAATAGATTGTTTACTTTTTTACAGGCGTATTAACCCTATTCAATCGACAGATGTCTTGTATATTTTGTAGGAACATAAAATTGAGGTATTCTCATTTGGATGGAGGTAGGGGTCAGTTGGGTCAAGGTCACCAGTGCTAAAAATAGATTTTTACACTTTTGCTTATACAGCCTTTATATATTGACAGATTTAGTTCATATTTGGTAGGAAAATAACTTACATGATATTCTTCCTTTGGATGGAGTTAGGGGTCAGTTGGGTCAAGGTCACCAGTTCTAAAAAGAGATTGTTTACACTTTTGCCCATACAGCCTTTATTTATTGACAGATTTATTTCATATTTGTTAGGAAAATAACTTGCATGATATTTTTCCTTTTGATAGAGGAAGGGGTCAGTTTGTCAAGGTTAAGGGTGCCAAATACAGAGTTCTACACTTGATTGGTTTTCTTCCATACAACAGTGAGCGCGGGGGCATTTGTGTTTATACAAACACAGATTTTTTTTTACCATAACTTGCAATACAGAGGCTACGACTTTGAAAATGAGATGGTACGATAACACGCTGGTGTAAATGCCATGTTACGATGACGTAAAAACGATGACATGATCATACCATGGCGTCTTCTCTAT
The DNA here is from genome assembly GCF_026571515.1 of Ruditapes philippinarum. Taxonomy (NCBI): domain Eukaryota; kingdom Metazoa; phylum Mollusca; class Bivalvia; order Venerida; family Veneridae; genus Ruditapes; species Ruditapes philippinarum. The sequence goes on along the minus strand of NW_026866473.1, from coordinate 61,762 downwards.
TGTGTTTTCATGTTTCACCAGTGTGTCATCGCCTACAATGGTCATGCGCAGTGATACAGTTTAATTAACATTAAAAAGTGGTTAAAGCTAGCTCCTCGGGACCATGACTGTATGCTAAATCCAATGTTTCTAACATGTACAAGGACTTAGTATCTTGCGAGAAGACTTTGTTTCTTTTGACCCACTGTCATAATTTTAACATGTAGTAATTTTAACTTATATGAAACTCTATTTCGGAAACAGGTATCATAACAAATTTAATTTATCGTTTACATTTATGTATATACTTGTAATGTGTCTGTCAGAAAATTTGCGAATTAAGTTAGGTTATCCCGCTTTTTCAGTCAGAGTTACAATGCAGACATACTTGTTTTGTCTAATATATATACTGTCAGAAATTTTTATATAAAGGCCTCCTGATACAAAGAAAATGGGAGATTTAAGACTAAACAGTGATATAAAATTGTTTGTCTTTCAGAACTAAAACATGTGGGAGATTTAAGACTGCACAGTGATATAAAATTGTTTGTCTTTCAGAAGAAAACTTCTATATATGAGGTTTGATATCATTCATAATTCTGTTATATATTGTTCTGATGATATTTATTTTATAAATTGTAAAACCGTATAAAAGTGCAGTATTATGAATATCATTTAGTTGATAATTCATTGGAGTTGACATAAAAATTGTTTATTTATCTATCTTATACTTCATGGACTATTCTGTTTCTGGTTAACATAGTATCTGGGATACTTGAACTGTTTACTCTAAAGAAATGTTGCAACTTCTTTCTTTCCTCAACATATTTTTCTCACTTTTTCTCAAATCATATAGAACTGATTTTACGTGTCCTAGCTAAAGCAAGAGTGAAAACTTCTGAAAATCAAATGCATAATTTGTAAAGGTTCAATACATTAAAAAGGTGGCCATGTGAATTATTAAGTATTTACATAAAACTTGTATTCTGTGAAAAAAGAGCTAGCGGGGACAGCGTTTGACTTTAATACTTTTTCATGAAGCAGAAAAATAAATTGTTTAAACAAATCTAATTTAAATTTCAAGGTTTGATAGCTCTGTCTAGTAATACTTGTTGTTTTGTTCAAGTATGAATGATTGCCAAAAATAAAATGACCAAGTTAAGAAAATATAAGAAAAGTTAATATGACGGTCACGGTCATGTATTAAATTATTCAACATGTCCGTTTGGGCACAATTGTTGTTTTGTCCACGTATGACACAAATCTGTAGTTAAATAACAAAACAATGACAACTTAACCATAATTCAATTGTATGACATTGGCGGTCAAGGTCATTTAAAACTCAAGGTCAATGCAGTTTAGCAATTAAAAATGACTTGTCCAAGAATTAAGATAATCCATTGATTAATAACCAAGGTACAGGCAATTATAGCAATATATTTTAGTAGTGAAAATTCAATAATTTGACCTTCAAGGTCAAGGTCATAAATTAGTCAATGTCAATATCCATGACGGTCATGACACAAAAGATATTATGTCTAAATATGAAGTAAATCCATTTATAAATGACAAAGTTATAGCCAGATACAGAAAAAAAAGAAATTTTAAATAATTTGACATTCAAGATCAAGGTCATTTATGATTGAATGTCAATCTCTTGTCTAGTTAGCTTACAATTCTATCCTAAAAATTGTTCTGTTCAATTTAGAAGACAATTCATTTAACTTCACAAAGGAAAAGCCCCCTTTAGCAAACATCAGCAAAAAAAGCACAATTTAGACGTTTGACCTTGAAGGTCAAGGTCATTTATAAATGAAGGTCAAGTTTAGTCTTAACTACTTAAAGGTCTTGTCCCAAAGATTGTTGTCGCAATAAACAAAAGTTTTAAAAAGTTATGATAAAGGTTAATTGCCGCCATGACTGTTATAATACCTCTATTATTCGAAAATATATCAAGCTTTTAAAACTGGTTCATGTTTCCATAGCAACATTGTGACCATCAAAACATTCACTTCCATATTGTGCAAAAAATATGTTAAATCTACCATTGTACTAACAGCTTACAGTTTATTCATTTGATAAACTTAACAATAGTCCAGATTGCAATAATGTAAACAATCCGGTTAATCTCGCTGTTTTGCAGTGTCGAAAGATATGAAAATTGTTTGAGTTACCATGGAAATTTTCGTTAATGAATTCATTTAGTGTGTTAATACCAACATCAACCTTACAAAAGCTGGAAGGAAAATAAGTTGGCGTATTCTCTATTTACAGGCTCAATCAAACCGATATTTTTTTTTTTGACCATAATGTTTCTTAATCATATAGTTTGCCGATTTGTCTTAGTGTCAGAAGATAAAGTCGCAAATCAAAGAAACATCATATAATAAAATGTAACATATTCAAGTAGAACCCATCCGGGAAACAAAAAAAAATGTGTTTATAAATGTGTTTCCATAAAAATCATTCAACGTACATATTGATTGTTTCAATATACGAAAAAAAAAGGTTACGATACCTTGCTTCATAGCCTTGTTTGAGGTTTTGAATCTCGGTGTTCAATACCGTTTTTTCTTTGTCTACCTGAAATACAAATTTGCATATTCTTTTCGTTATTCTTGTCTTAGAATAACAAACGTATCAATGCATATACAAAGTATTGAACTTATTGTACACGGCCTTATAATGTGTATACAATGAAATATAAAGATATCAAAAAGTATATCACAGTAAAACGCTTACAAACCTGTACATGGATGCAAGGGCAATAAAAATGAAAATGTTATTTCGATTCTTTACCTATCAAATAACAAAATGTGTGTTCGGTCATATATAGATGTACATTATTCAGGGCGCAGGAAAAATTGATATCACAATACTTTTAGAGTAACACTCCGGACAAATATATAGGACTGAGAGACAGAATTAAAGATGGACGGACGAAGACTATCACCATATTATCCATCGTCTGTTCGGAGGTGGGTTAAATTTAACTGTTAAATGTTAAATAAGTTAAATGTTGATGCTGCACATCAAAGACGCCGCCAAAATATATGAACAGTAAATCAGCATTAAAAATCGTTCTTTATTACAGTTGAAAATCCGAATCATAAATCATTTTGTTCTCCATTTTCTTGGTATTCGCTGGTTGTTAAATAATAAAGTTGCATATTTTGCATAAATTCACAAGAAAATGCCATTCTGAAATGTTTGTCTGTTGCAACAAATATCGAAGCAAAATAAATTGGAGAACAAGTAAAATTGAAATAATTGGTATACTTAAAAAAAAAAAAAAAGATTTGCCGAGAAAATGTCCATTTAAATATGGGTTCGAATTGCATAATGTCCGAATGATTTTGAGGACGAACTGTTTTGCAGTGAATTACCCTTACTGGCCCTAGCGTAACCGGCGTACTTTCTTAACGGATGAGGGAAAACCGCCTCTCTGCGTGGTTTAGGCTTTGTAACTTGTAATTTGATGATTTAACAAGCGATATTGATCAAAGTTGTCCTATATGTAAATAAAATTAGATAATGATGAAAATAATATGATATTAAAACCTGGCACTAAAACTTCAGTTAAACGTTTATTCTAGTTCCTTTAACTTTTGTGCATGTTGCTTATCAGCATCTTATAAACAAAATGCACATACCTGTGTTTTTAACTGGGTATTTTGTTTGCAAAGGTGATTCACTTCAGCCTGCATCCTACCAATGTCATTCTTGAGATCCTGATTTTCACGGTTTAAACTGTTGATTACCTTTTCCATCTTTGTTTTCTTCGAATCGACCTCTACAAATGATATTAATTTCATTGTTTGTTTAATCTTTTAAAGTTTTTGTGATTCCTTTGTTGTTTGCAAAATGGAAAAAAAAACGGAAAAACAATACTCGAAGACATGACAAAATAGAACCGAAAATAAGAAAACTGTTATGTGTTTTATGTTGCTTGTGTTTTCTATTTTCCTTTTGTCACCTCTTAAGCACTAAGACTCGACAAAGTAAGACGTGACTTCATTTATGCATGTCGTTTTGCTTTTTCGTCTAGGATAAGAGATCATAAATCAGCCACCAAATTTCGTTAGTTATTACAAAGTGAATAAATACGGTGTAAAATGTCTTCAGTAAAATTTGTGATGAATATTGTTAAAAATCTTTTGAACTAGTTTTACAATGGCGTTTTCAAAAAAATTATGTTTGAAAATTAAAAACAGTTTTTGAAATCACCACACACTTAAATGTGTTATTTAATATATGTATTTTAACTTACCTGTCTTATTCTTGTCAGATTCACCGAATACCAGATATCCAACATCTTCAATCTCGTCTTTAATTTCTTCAATCTCTATAGATCGATCGTATCTGACAGCCGTCTCTTGTCCATTTCTGGAAAGTTTCTCCATGTCACTCTTCATATTTTTTAATAATGTTTGTGTGTCTTTCATAAAAATGAAAATTTCACAATTTTGATTATTTTTCTCTAAATTACTCATCCATGCTATCTTTTTCTGCAAATCCTTGTTCAGAGCTGTCAATTCTTTCAGACAATCTGTGAATACTTGATTATCTGTGTTTTGTTTTTCTTTTAGATCCGATTTGATCTTTTCAAAGAGGCGCTCAAAAAAAGTTAAAAGCTGTTCTTTCTGTTGCCCAAAGGTTTGAAAGGGCTTTTTGGTCCTTTGTGGGAACTTTAAAATTTTCGGGAAAATCTTGTTCTGTTTTCCCTTGAAAATTTTATTAATGGCACCCTTTTTTCTTGACCTTAAATTTTTTTGGGGTTTTTCAGTTTTTTTCACTTCGTTTTGGAAAACATGTCTGACCTTTCGCAAAATTTCCGGTCGTTTCGTAATGATTTGAATAATGTCACGGGGACTGCGATATATTCCAAATTTTTGGGTGTGTGTCCGCACTTTGAAAATACAAATTCTTTGACATTGGGCCGGCCCGTACAGTATGAAATTTGGATAAAGGGCATGCTTTTTTTTATCTTGTTTAAAATGGTTTTCGAAATTGCCTAAATCGATTGTATAACTTATAACCAGACCACACTAAATATTCGAGAGTCAGACCAAAATCTTTTGCTGTTTTTTTTTGTCGATCTTGCCGCAAGGTTCAAAGTTTCCGCATTTATCAAAAAATAAAACGAAGAGCCTCCATTTATTCGATCAAGACGGTTTTATTCTTAATAATTGTGTTTGTTTTTCAAAAAATTAATTAATATTAAATTGGCTTCTATGGCGTTATGATCATCAAGTTTTAAAAGCGTTGCTGACAGCATTTAAGGGTTGGTTAATTTATTATTGCTTAATCGCTTATGTAAATGAATCATAATGCATTTGAAGTTTATCGTTCGACCAAATAAGATAAAATTGTTGCTTATGTTAAGGTAGAATACAATTTAAGTGGATTATATTTGATATAGGTTGTTTTTAAAATTACATAAAAATCATTTTTTATTTTCAGGTTAATAAATTTTCATTTAATGATAAAATTAAAAATAAACTAAAAACTAACATATAGAATGTTCGTTTCAGCAAAAAGGGGCAATTCCTTTTCCTTTTGACAGTACAAGCTTAAAAGAATGTTCGCATAATGAGCAGTAGAATTTTTCGTTACAAGAGATTAAATATTGCTGGCGAATAAAAGGCTTTTGAAGAATTGAAGTTTTCTCTCAAGTCCGCTTCGCCGGGTGCTAGGGGCGTGATGGATGTTGACATTTTATTTTTTCCTCATTTCGTCTCAATCAACCCGGAGTCTGGCAATTCTCCATTTTTTTGTTGTGTTAATGCTTCGAGGGATACTTTGTTTCAGAAATTTGTTTTAACGCCTTTTGCATGAAATATTTTGAATAACAGACTGGGAGCGCATTGTGCCTTTAAGTTTTCTCATTGTTAATTACGTTCAATTAAAACTGAGGCTTTGAAAAAAAGGTGATAAGTAAAAATAAAAAATATTAAAAAGGCAAAATGGTTGCATACTTACCACATATCACCTTTTTCAATTAGGGTATTCAGCATTGTGTTCTATTGCTAAAAAAGGGGATAAGTGGTTTAGAATACGTTCTTGTATAATGGAAAATTTTGTTTAAATCTCTACCAAAGCTAAGCCGTTTAAAATATCATAACACGCCATTTCTAAATCAATTTTAAAGTATTTATCATTTTCATTCTTGTTCCAGAATAACATGGAAAGCAATAATTTTAATGTTTATGTTTGGTAAACTCTAGAAAATAACGTAGCTACGATAAAATTATTGGTTCTAAGCATTATTAAGTGTTAATTTCAAGGGCGCATTTTTTTTTGAAAAAAAGAAACCCAGTTTACATGGATGACTTTTGGCTTGCAGCATCTACTTTTGCGGATAAACAATTTATATAGCAGGTATTTTGTACATTATAATTCGTATCTATAGTGAAGATTTTTGATTGTTATATATTTGTCAAAAAAATTGTTTTCATGGAAAGTTTTTTTAGTTGGGAAATTAAATTATATTGATAACACTTGGGAAAAGAAACTTTGGGGTTTTCTAAACCCGGTAAAAAGTTTTCTTTGTAAACAATTCTCTTTAAAAGATAACTAAAAACAAGGGTTTGTATGAACCAGTTAAATTGGGTCCCTTCACCCTTTTTGTTTAAAAGGGAAAATTTCAATAGAAGTAAAATTGAAAAAGTTTGGGTTTATATTTTTATCTAATTTAAAATTCCAAAAACAGAAAGTAGGTTCCAAAAAAATTGTTTTTTGGAAATCTGAATTGTGAAAGGTAGGGTTTGATTTAAATATAAAAATTCTTTCCAAAGAAAAAAATTTAAATTAAAAAGTTTTTTGCAATAAAAACCTTGGGGAAACCCATTTTGAAATTCATATCCCAAAATCCTAAATTAAAAAGGGAAGGGGCCTTTCTGGAAAACTTTCACCAGAGAACATGATAAATGGCAACGTGAAATTACAAAAAGAAGGCGGCAGCATGGACAATGTTATCAAAATGAGAAGGGTTACAGTTCGGGATGAAGGCATCAAAGGAATCAGTTGTAAATGCAAATACAGATGCACAAGTAAAATAAAAAAAGAAAGAAGAGAAGAAATATTCACCATTACTGGAACTTGTCAATATGAGACTCAACGAAACTTTATATCACATCATATAAAAGTTATAAGTAAAAAACGGCGAACAACAACTAAATGATGAATCTAGAAGGAAATTAACTTATGAATATTTTCTTCCGCTCAATGATGATAGTGATGATATGATTCAAATTTGTTAAAAGTAGCTTATGAATATTTTAGATGTTGGACCAAAGGTGATCGAGTACACGATGAATAGAGACAAGATATATGACACTAAAGATAGAAGGGGTCGGCGTAAAAAGATTGAAGTTTCCAAAGCCCAGAGATGGAATACGGAAACACATAGACAAATTTCAGAGAGTTGATTCACATTACTGCCGAAGGGATTACCGAGAGGCAATATCTTGAAAAGGCTTTGTCAGTAAATAAAAATGTATAGAATTTTTGTGGATGGAAGCGTTGTGAAAAGCAACACAATTCCTGAGAAGCTCTGGCTGTATAACTCTATATTCAATAAGGAAATTCAATATTGGTTTTTCATCAACCCAAAAAAAGACTTATGCACTTTTGTGAAGTGTATAAAAGTCTTGATGATGTCAAAAAGAAAGAAAGAGAGGAGTGAATACCTTGAACATCAACAAAGAAAAGAGCAAATTCGACAACAGAAACAGAATGACAAAGAAAAAGGCTTGGGAAGATACAAATACACGTGTAATAAATTTTGATCTTCAAAAAGTTTTGATTTCACCAAAACAGAAAATAGGTGAAGTTTACTACAGCCGGAAGTTTAGCTACATTATTACTTTACTGTATTTGAATAGTCTCAAAGATGCATTGATGTTACATTTGGTATGAATCAGTTGCTAAGCGAGGAAGCAATGATATTCTTCATGTTATATAAAATTCAATGAAGTCTTGGAGCTGTTGATCATTTATTATACTACTCGACAGCTGTTTTGGACAGAACAGAAATCTTCCCTTTTTCAGTTATGTGTTTATATTGTGTACAGAATATCCCTATTAACACAAATCACTCACAATTTTTTGAAACGGACATTCGTAATGGAGGGAGATCTTCTGTACATGCCACTATCGAAAAAGCTACAAAAGGCCCATGATATGTTTGGTCCTACGGAATTGGATGTCAGCTGTGTCGAATAGCAAAAAATATGAAAAACAAGATCAACAAGGAAAGGCGGCGTTTCAATGAACGCAACCCCCATATGACCCAGCAACAAGAACCAATGGCAAGGAGCCCAGGTGGACCCCAAACATAAAAGGACAGGGCAACGACACGTTAATCATTAAATGATAAATAATTTTGTAACTGATTAGGAATTCAAAGAAAATAATAATAGGCCCACAAAGGGGAAGGGACAGGAGACCGGGGGAAGGGGGGGTGGGGGTTAATCAAAAAATAAAAACTAGAGGCAATGGGGAAGATACTTACCGTAGACGAGAAAAACAACAAGGGACACAAGCAAGAGTGTCACCAAACAGTATGAAACAACATAGACAAACATCTGAGGAACACAGTGGGGCGCCGCCTTGGAACGGTCAGCAGCATAATAATGACTGCTAGGGAGTTTAAACCGGTTAATGGTGCACCAAACCTCGCTCTTAGCCCCACCATGTTCCTATAAACGAGACTGTGTAAATAAAATGAATCCCCGCCAAGTGAAATTCTAACAGTTGTCATGGTTACAAAAGCCAGTGAGCCAAGATATAAAGTAATTGAAGTGGCTACATCTGATATAAAAGATTTTAAAGGATTTGCAGATCATACTGTGGCTAATAGAAGCAAGGCAGCAGATGGTTCAACACTTCAGTGGACAAAGGTACACGTATTTGAATACCGTAAATCTGAGCCAATTCAGAATTTACTACAAGTATGAAGTTTAATACTGAATTCAAATCATTAGAATTTGCACGGCCTAATTTAGAAGAAAATGAGAACAATTGAGGGCTTTGCATTAAAGAATGCATATGATAGGCAGATATGTATATCGGAAAAAAAAAAATATGACGATTTGTTGAGTTTTGTGCCAAAGGCAAATAATACCGCCAAGATACAATTCATTTTATGGTAGTCTACCCCACAGAAAAGACCATGAATCGATGAATGTTGAACTGTAACTCAGTAATAAAGATTTGATTTTTTTTTTCAAAATGATTTAATGTACGGAAACGGTCCATTGGCATTGTAATAATGAACACAGCATGAACTACGAAATCATGCAAACATAATGAAAATACTTTCATTTATCAGTATAAACACTTATATAAATACACTTCTAAGTTGTTTTTTAATACATCATGAATAACATTATTATGAATATGAACTATAACATGAATTGTGTTTCAAACTTGAGATTGTGGACAATTAATTGATTACAATTTGTTATCCTGTTTCTTTTTAATTGTTCTTGTTCACGAAGGTAATGAATTACTTGTTTTAATGTTAATACATGATGCTAATATAAGCACATGTCACAAATTTATGTTAAAGGTTTTGAAATGAAATAAATTTAATTTTAAAACTTGGCGTCATTGTGCATTATTTTTCCTTCAGCTATGCCAAAATAGGATTTAATAAATACATTTGAACTAGTTTGTTATCATTTGTTACTGACAGCTAACAGGACTCAATAACTGTTTCAATAATTTTAAGTGGAGAAGTTGAAAGTTGCATGTCGGCATATACATGTATGTTAGAAAGGCATATACATGTGTGTTAGAAAACAACCGAAATATTGTTAAACACTGAAACTTATAAAAATTCTTTGATCATTTGATTTCAAAAGTAATAGAAAGTCAGGTGGTAAGTGGCAGTTGTCACTGTATGTTGACTTATGATATGGTTACATTGTTTATTCTAAAAGGAGTGAAGTGGCAGATAACGCCTTTTACCGAAATGCAACTTGTCATTTCAGCAAATGTTATAAGGTGTTAAGTAATTATTAAATGATTTTTGAACTAACAAACGACCAAACAATAGGTAAAAATAATTATAATGCTTCTAACATTACTCGTTTACAAGCATGCAAAGTCATTTTTAAAAATGATAACACATAAAAGCAGCAGACAGTTTTTCTTGATTATCTCAAAACTGTCATTTTGTCACTTATCCCCTTATAGTACTATGCCATCGAAATATAAAGTTCTGTTTATTTATTCCATTGCTCAAAAATACTTCTTTTTGCTTTCTGCATGGTGTTCCAATCGAAAACCTCACTTGTGCTCATGCAGGGCCTTTTAATCTTTTGTAGTGCGTCACGTCTTTCGTGCTTGGTCTTTGTGAGTAGCCATCAAATATTATAGTGACATTTGATGATGCTGCGTCGTCTTCAGAAATACAATTCCTTCACAAGTAGCATTTGCAAATTTCACCGTAAGTTTTCACTTTATCCCAAGTCATGCGTTGTTAAAGTGATTCACCATCAATAACAAAATGTGTACATTTATCATGCTTCTTTTTAGCTCACCTGTCACAAAGTGACAGGGTGAGCTTTTGTGATCGCTTTTCGTCCGCCCGTCCGTCGTCCGTCCGTAAACTGTTACTTTAAATGACATCTCTCTTAAACCACTAAGCCAATTTCATACAAACTTCACAGGAATGTACGTTTCGTGGTCACCTTTAAAAATTGTTCAAAGAATTTAATTCCATGCAGAACTCTGGTTGCCATTCCAACCGAAAGAAAAAACTTTAAATATCTTCTCTTAAAAAATCCAAAGAGCTAGAGCTTAGATATTTGGCATGAAGCATCTTCTAGTGAGTGTCTACCAAGTTTGTTCAAATAAAAGCCCTTGGGTCAAAATTGGCCCCACCCCAGGGGGTCATTGATTTTCCCTATATGCATATAGTAAAAACTGAAAAATCTTCTTTTAAAGAACCCAAAGAGCTAGAGCTAAAATATTTAGCATGAAACATCTTCTAATGAGTGTCTACCAAGTTTGTTCAAATAAAAGCCATGGGGTCAAAATTGGCGCCGGCCCTGGGGGTCATTGATTTTCCCTATATGCATATAGTTAAAACTTAAAAATTCTTCTTTTAAAGAACTCAAAGAGCTAGAGCTAAGCTATTTAGCATGATATATGTTCTAATGGCTGTCTACCAAGTTTGTTCAAATAAATGTCCTGGGGTCAAAATTGGCCCCGCCCCAGGGATCATTGATTTTCCTTATATGTGTATAGCAAAAACTTCAAAAATCTTCTTTTAAAAAACCCAAATAGCTAGAGTTTAGATATTAAGCATGAAACATCTTCTAGTGAATGTCCACAAAGTTTGTTCAAATAAAAGCCCTGGGGTCAAAATTGGCCCCGCCCCGGGTGTCATTGATTTTCCTCGTATGTGTATAGCAAAAACTTAAAAATCTTCTTTGAAAAAACCCAAATAGCTAGAGTTTAGATATTAAGCATGAAACATCTTCTAGTAAGTGTCTACAAAGTTTGTTCAAATATAAGCCCTGGGGTCAAAACTGGCCCCGCCCTTGGGGTGTCATTGTTTTTAGATATATTTTTAAAGTAAAAACCTAAAATATCTTCTTTTAAAAAAAAACAATAAGCTAGAGCTTAGATATTTAGCATGCAACATCTTCTTATAGATGTCTACCAAGTTTGTTCAAATAAAAGCCCTTGGGTTAAAATTGGCCCTGCCGGAGGGGGGGGGGTACAGGTCATTGATTTTCATTATATGTGTGTAGTAAAAACTAAACAACATGAAACATCTTCTAATGGGTGCTTTCAAGTTTTTTTTTCAAATAAAAGCCCTAGGGTTTAAACTGGCCCCGCTGCGGGGGGCCACTATACAGGTGAGCAACCTCAGGGCCATCATGGCCCTCTTGTTTGTAGATAAGCAAGAAAAGTCACCAAGCATTCAAAGTGCATCGGACAATGTAGCCTTGTGTGGCTCTCTTGGCAATCCTGTTGTGTCAAAGAGTGATGACGGAACACTTGCTAGTTCATACTGAAAAACCTTTAGGAACTTTTTCCAAGTATCTGTCCGCAACGACAGTAAGACTGTCTGGTAAAGCTGTACATTGTGTCATCAGAGGTCACATGCTAGTAGATAATGCATTAACAGTTTTGCTGCTGGTAAAAGGTATTGAATGTTACTTGAAAGCAGACACTATCGAAACAACAGGAACATTTTCCATGTATCTGTCCGCAACGACAGTAAGACGTAGGGATAGTAATTGTTTGTAATTCCACTATTTTTGTGTTTATATGTTGAATTCTGCTTAGCCTGTGCTAGGGGGCGTAGACGGTAACTTGCACTTTCCAGTACCGTCCATGAACAGGCTGAATCAAACCGAGCTGCAACATTTTCAATTTTGTCTTGTTGGGCTTTCTTTAGGGATTCTGTTATTCTCTATTTCAATATGAACTGCCTCACCTTTGATCTTTATGTCATTTTTATCACTCAGTGTTACAACTTGCATTGATCTCTTGAAACTAAATCTTGCTGCAGTTTGCCCAATCATATTGTTCACTAACGATTCGCCAAGTTTTTCAGCATTGTCAACATTTACGGATGGATCTGCTTCTACACCAGTTTGAATATTTCTTAAATTTCTGTTTCCTTTATTGAATGGTATTCTATCTCTCAGAAAGTGTTTGAAAATAATTTTACATCTAGTATGAGGTTTCCAGATAATGCATCAATTTTTACTGTTGAAGTAAAAGCTATAGATTTAGCATTGTCATACATATTACAGCAAACCCATGATAAATGTGTGATATTTTCTGACTCGCTTTCTGTTTTAATATCCATTAAAAATAAAAAACTGACAATATCATGATAAGGAAACTTCTTTTACGATTTCATGATATACTTAAAACAAAAATCTGTTAAATTATATTGGATTCCAATTCATGTAGGTATACGAGGAAATGAAAAAGTAGATGCTTTAGCTAAACAATCATTAAATTTTCAAAATACTGACTTATTGTTACCTGCTTGTGATTTTAGACAGGCTATACATCTGAATGGAAAGCAAATTGGGACAATGCCGTATTTAATAAACTTTACGATATAAAGCCATCTCTTGATGCGTCACCGTCTCTATATCTGTTAATACGCCATGATCAAACAGTTCTTCTTCGATGGCGAATTGGACACACTAAAATTACCCATTTTTATATCCTCACGAATGACAATGCCCCTTTCTGTGTAGCTTGTAATGAAAATTTTAGTGTCAAGCATTTTCTTCTTGATTGTTATGATTTTTCACAGGCCCGTAATAGATTTTATTGTGTAAATTCACTCAAATAACTCTTTAATACAATTCCATCAAAAACATCATTGATTATTTGAAAGAGATAAACTTTTATTCTAAGATCTTATCGGCTCATTTTCATTGTTTAAAATAACATTTTAAGCCTATTATTGCATTCGACACGATATGGCCAGTTATGTGTTGACGTGACGTAAAAATCCAAACACACAAACACACAAAACTCTCAGAAAAGTCAACAATATATTCATATCTTAAGAATCTCGAACCGATCTTGAATTGCCTCTTTCTTTGTGCTGATCACTTGTTTTAAAAAATGTTCCAGTAAATTCGTACATGGCATTGTTCATTTGTACACAAATCGGCATTGAAAATAACCACATTGACCTCTTATTTTCTGTCATTCCTGTCCTCTGGTTAGTCCACCTGTTGATTTAACTGACCTTATTAATACTTGTTCGATCACCAAATCCTTCAATAAACCTGCCCAATAGCGATAGGATCTTCGAATGGTATGCAACCCTGACATAAATGCTTCATATTCATCCGGATTGGTATCCCTCAAACGAAGCATTGATTGTAAATATATGTATGCACTCTTCAAATATAAATTATGACCGCATGCGGCAAAAAAGGAAGCATCTTACGATGGGTCACCAATATGCATGTGCCAATTGCTTGTTCTTTCGGCTCTAATGAACTGTTGTAAAATTGATACCATTGTCATGTTCAAAAAGACCAGCCTAGAAGTACGACATTTGCATAACTCTTGTTTTTCTGTTTCCATTACAGTTTGAAGATGATTCAAGCTTTCGCATTCCTTCAACGTTTCACACAACGCGTTATCTTTGTTTAACGTCTCATATACTCCAGGCAGGTCTTGTATTTCTTTATAGTTCAACATCTCTTTATATCACGGTGACATTCCTTCATTTCAAAGTTATTTGAATGTTCAAATGTTTCAGCTCTCCTTTTTACACTAGTTTCGGTAGTGTCTGCTTTCAAGTAAGATTCAATACCTTTTTCCAGCAGCAAAACTGTTAATGCATTATCTACTAGCATGTGACCTCTGATGGCACGATGTACAGCTTTACCAGACAGTATGTGCATAACAGCATTTGGTGCATATATTTACTCGAGCACGTCCTGTAGGCCAGATCCGGTCATAATATATCCTATACAGCCCAGAAAACTCATTTTCTTTAACGGGCTTGAAGGTCCTTGACAGTAGATGATATCAAGTGCTTTTTGATAAAGTGGCTGATCAAATGATAACAGTGGTGTTTTTCTGTATTTTTGAGATTGTTCACAGACGAAATAAAGAGTTGAATAGATACATGTAGCATCGCTTCGACTATCATAAGCATAAAAGTTATTGTTGACTTCTTCGGAAATAATGCACCAGGCTTTTCAAATGTCTACATAAACCCTGACCAGTTAGGTCTTGTTTGCTTCAACGGCCAATCAAGCTTGCAAAGCATGTCCAATGGCTCACCATTTTTTTTTCATTTGAATATCAGGTAATGAAAAAACCGGAATCTCTTCCTGTGACTCAGATTGCACGAAATACTTAATTTCAACTCTTCCAAGTGTCGATATATCATTCATTGACACGTCTTTCTAGGGACACGTTCTGTCATTGCAGAGCCCGGAGTGGAAGTGGCTATGATTCCCATTTCATGGAACGTATTATGTCCATGCACAGTTCTTTAATTGTGGTAAACATTGTCAGCAATAAACTGCAAAAAAGGCGAACCTGTATCGTGGCATGGTATGTTTGTTGAATACAGCGGCAGCATTTTCTTCATACTTCTGGACTTCATAGATGAGCAACAAAACCCAGGCTATTTAATGTATCTTCCAAGAACCTGGACCCAAAATGGTGGTGCAACTGAACACAAAGTCCAACTTGTAATGGAGCAGATAAATATTTTGGTAGACATGATTGTATTATACTTTGTCCAATTGATGTAATTTTACACAATTTTTATCAGATAACAATTTTTCAAGGAAATGTTTTAAACTGTCTGGTAAGAATTCAAGGATTTTTTCTTGTGATGAAATGTCACTGAATAAAGGATAACTTTCTTTTTGATTAACTAAGTTATTGATATCAGTTTTAATTTATTTAGCAGCAGCATTAATAATTTGTTGTTTCTTTTCATCATCAGATAATTCTCTTGATTGTTCACAAAAGTTTTGAACAATAGAAGAAACACTTTGTCTTAGTGTCACAATATCATTCCTTCCTCCAGTGTTACTGACAATAACCGTTTCTCTAAAGTTATCCATTATTTTCTTCTTCATATGTTTGATTGAATAAGACGTCTCCACATATATCTGTCATTTTGTTCACTTAGTCTGTGACGGTTAAGCTTGCATTTTCACACCTTTCAATCATATCTATAACTTTGTTAAAAGCATCTTACTGCTCATCATTTACTGGCCTTCCAGGAGATTTAATCTCCTTTGCTATCACAGACTGTTCTACTTAATTAAATGCCCTTGGGATACTTTTTCCAGTCCTGAAATTTACACTATATGCCTGATAGTATATTGCGTCAGTTGCTGGTAAATCTATTACGTGGCTCAATCTTAATTGCACTTCATTTGTCCATTCATCATTTCTTTCAAGACGGTTTCCAAGGTTGTATTTTGAAAATCTAAACTTCGAACAGGAAATACATCATGTGATATTTTTCTTGATGAAGAAAATGTTTCAGGCGAAGCACACAATACACATCTGGTTTTTAAAATCAAATGTGTTGATATCAGATCTTTACCTTCTAAGTGGATCTACATTCAAAGATTTAGTAATTACTTCTTTATTTCTGCGACGTGTGTAGTCTTTTCTGCACTGGCCATACGCCTTGTTTCTTGACTTTACATCAATTACACTGAAAGGGCTGTCATTAATATTTTGTATGCCATTACATCCTTTCATTCCAAGTCGAACAACTGGTTTACCATCATTAACATCCTCTTGACAAATGGAACATTTCTCCTTCTACAACCGAACAGGTATTGTTATAATAAGAATAATTTCTCAACTTATAATACATGTAGCAAAACTGCGTGTGCCGACAATTTATATTTTGTTTTGCTTTAATCTGGTCAATCAAAAAATATTACCTAAAAGATGTTTGTAAAAACCTTTGAACAGATAGTTTATACTATATTAAATATTATATATTTGTATCAACATGTTTAAAGGCTGATTTCATTATGTTTTACATCGGTATTTATAACAAACAGATGTGCTTTGTTCTATTATGAGCTACAATGTTAGTAAAAATTAGGCAAAATGTATCCTTACGTTTTTAGCTCACCTGTCACAAAGTGACAGGGTGAGCTTTTGTGATCGCTTTTTGTCCGGCGTCAGTCCGTCGTCCGGCCGTCCGTCCGGCTGTCCGTCCGTCCGTAAACTTTTACTTTAAATGACATCTCCTCATAAACCACTAAGCCAATTTCATCCAAACTTCACAGGAATGTTCCTTTGGTGGTCACCTTTAAAAATTGTTCAAAGAATTTAATTCCATGCAGAACTCTGGTTGCCATGGCAACCAAAAGAAAAAACTTTAAATATCTTCTTTTAAAAAAACCGAAAGAGCTAGAGCTTAGATATTTGGCATGAAACATCTTCTAGTGAGTATCTACCAGGTTTGTTCAAATAAAAGCCCTGGGGTTAAAATTGGCCCCGGCCCAGGGGGTCATTGATTTTCCCTATATGTATTTAGTAAAAACTTAAAAAATCTTCTTTTAAAGAACTCAAAGAGCTAGAGCTAAGATATTTAGCATGAAACATGTTCTAATGGGTGTCTACCAAGTTTGTTCAAATAAAAGCCCGGGGTCAAAATTGGCCCCGCCCCAGGGGGTCATTGATTTTCCCTATATGCATATAGTAAAAAATTTAAAAATCTTCTTTTAAAGAACTCATGGAGCTAGAGCTAAGATATTTAGCATGAAACATGTTCTAATGGTTGTTTACCAAGCTTGTTCAAATAAAAGCCCTGGGGTCAAAATTGCCCCGCCCCAGGGGGTCATTGATTTTCCCTATATGTATATAGTAAAAACTTAAAAAATCTTCTTTTAAAGAACCAAAAGAGCTAGAGCTAAGATATTTAGCATGAAACATGTTCTAATGGGTGTCTACCAAGTTTGTTCAAATAAAAGCCCTGGGGTCAAAATTGGCTCCGCCCCAGGGGGTCATTGATTTTCCCTATATGTATATAGTAAAAACTTAAAAAATCTTCTTTTAAAGAACTCAAAGAGCTAGAGCTAAGATATTTAGCATGAAACATGTTCTAATGGGTGTCTACCAAGTTTGTTCAAATAAAAGCCCGTGGGTCAAAATTGGCCCCGTCCCAGGGGGTCATTGATTTTCCCTATATGTACATGTATATAGTAAAAACTTAAAAAATCTTCTTTTAAAGAACTCAAAGATCTAAAGCTAAGATATTTAGCATGAAACATGTTCTAATGGGTGTCTACCAAGTTTGTTCAAATAAGAGCCCTGGGGTCAAAATTGGCCATTGATTTTCCTTATATATATGTGTATATCAAAAACTTAAAAAGTATTCTTTGAAAAAACCTAAATAGTTAGAGTTAAGATATTGAGCATGAAACATAGTTAGAGTTAAGATATTGAGCATGAAACATATTCTAGTGAGTGTCTACAAAGTTTGTTCAAACAAAAGCCCTGGGGTCAAAATTGGCCCTGCCCTGGGGGTCATTGATTTTCCTTATATGACTGTGTATAGGAAAAACTTAAAAACATCTTTGAAAAAACCCAAAATAGCTAGAGTTTAGATATTAAGCATGAAACATGTTCTAGTAAGTGTCTACAAAGTTTGTTCAAATAAAAGCCCTGGGGTCAAAACTGGCCCCGCCCCAGGGGTGTCATTGTTTTTAACTTTATATGTATAGTAAAAACTTAAAAAATCTTCTTGAAAAAAACACAATGAGCTACAGCTTAGATGTTTAGCATGAAACATCTTCTTATGGGTGTCTACCAAGTTTGTTCAAATAAAAGCCCTTGGTTAAAATTGGCCCTGCCGGGGGTAGGGGAGGGCAGATCATTGTTTTTCATTATAAGTGTGTACATCATGAAACGTCTTCTTATAGGTGTCTTCCAAGTTTGTTCAAATAAAAGCCCTGGGGTTTAAACTGGCCCCGCTCCGGGGGCCTACATACAGGTGAGCGACCTTAGGGCCATCATGGCCCTCTTGTTTACTTCTTGTACCTTAATGATTCAGAAAGATATAGAGGCTAAACTGCAATACCTGAAATAACAATAAAATCTTAATTTTATCATGTAATATGTGATTTTACATGTATAAAGTCTATTTAATAAAAATCCCACATTACATCAGACCTCGTATAAGAATTCATTTTATGAAATAAAATCAGATGATTTGATGCACATCAGAATAAGACAAAAGTAAAACAATATTTAACTTACATTCCTTCACTTGGAAGACATCTCCACTAATTTTTCTATTTCAGTATGTATGCACACACCTGATGCAAATTATACATTTGTCTAATCAATTTTTGAATTTCAGAGAACTACTAGTAATTCCTTTTCTTTCACTATCAAAACTATTTCAATGACACTATTGTGAGAAGTCATAGGGGTCCTGCTCGGCTTCTTGCGAGTGGTCCTGTGTTGGTTGGATTTGTATAGTGATGCCTTCATTGAATGAATGCTACCCGTCCTTATTGATCATTGTTTCGACATTTACAAATTTTAAAGGACACAAAGAAGGTGTGAAACGCATATTAAAAGATCTTGTTTTCTCTACAAATTACAGTTTAACAGTAAAGTCAAAGGACATTTGGATTTGAATCTTACTTACTACTATTTAGGTTATTCATTATTTTACTGTTTTGTTTAATTTAAAAAAAATACGATATCATCATTTTAAAAACGGTTACTTGGCCTAGATATCACATAATTCAACAGTTTTCTACAAATTCGATGTTTTCAATATCATGAAGAAAAAACCTGATTTTTTTTTCTATAGAAGTCCAGATATATATACAAGCAAGAAAATAACATATCTGATTTGATGAAACTGAGAAGAATAATTATGTTAAGTGTACAATTCAAAGGATAATAACCGAATTTTACTAGACATACTTAAATATGTATATGACTTATCTCTGACACATTTGCACCTGAAAATCTTTTTACTTTGAAACAAACAAATATTGCACTCTTAGAATTCGATATAGTTTTGTGATTAGTGACCGACCTTATGTTATATATTCAAAATGTTTTCATTTTATTCTTCGTAAGCCCCTTTGTATTCATTATTTTTTGTAAATTCTGTGTTTTTGTGTATCTTACATGTTTTGAGAGAAATATAGATAATTTAACATTATATATTGTATTTTGCAAAAGGATAACGCATTTTGTCGAGTGTCGCCGCATGTAATCGTGCATTAACGCTTTTAATTGTGACTATTTAATTCCTGTTACAACGCCTTTTGTAAATTACGGCAATTCCTTATGCATGTCATAGCGTTTATAAAAAAATGAGAATAAAGATCAACAAGGCATGGCAATTTTCACAGAACAAAGTCCCCGGCACAAACCAGTCGCACAAGTTAAGTTAAGCGACTTTAAGCACTTGTATAATCACATGACATCCTCCAACTTTCTAAGAGCTATTCTAACTGTCAAATGAATATATATATTTAGTCTGAATGAAAATATGGATAATTATTTTACAAAGTGACTATATGTGTGATATTGTTCACATTCATGTGCGAATTAGAATAAGGACGAATCAAACACAAAATATTATAAACAAGATCATCAAGGAAAGGAGGCGTTCAATGAGCGCAACAAAAAAGGGTGTGCAAATTCAATGTGAATAAGTCATTTCATGGTCGGCAGTAAATATTAAAACCACCATGATTGCTTTAAGAACCTGTTCGAGGTGAATGTTGTCAGAACCGTGAGAAACGTAAGTCTTTGCGTTCTTCGTTATCGTAGACAGGTTTGTTTTAAAATACGATTTGTTTTAATGTTAGGCATCGTCCTGCAGTCAGATGACGTTAATAATTTGTATTTTCAATTTGTTTTTATTTCATACACATGACATATTTTGGACGTACCAGAACAAATATATCTAACGAATCCGATGCAAAATTGTATAACTATCGAAACGAATAAGGAGGATATATGTTTCCTGTCAATGACCTTTCTCGCCTCCACCTATGGCGCTTTAGTACACACAAACATAATAAATAATAATAATAATGAAGTCTACATAGATCTCAATTTTCAGCATATTATGCTGAAAATTGAGATCTATGTAGACTTCATCCCGGTTTGTTTTCCCCTCTCAACTTGTTTAAATATTTACATTAAATATATATGCTTTCATATATGTGTGTGCTTTGATAACTGTACTGATTTGTTTGTGTGACTAAACTAAGTAGCTCAATCAATGCACATGCATGTGCTTTAATAAACATAACATGTTAGTCGAAGAACAAAATATGCCAGTAATACTGACCCGTGCGTCTACTCAGATGCTCGTTTGTGCATGGGACAATGTACGGACAATGTACGGAGGATTACCTCCTCAATCAGTAAAGCTTGAAATTATATAAAAACTGAGCCCTGATCAGACAGTCTTACGCCGTTGACGTACAATCAATATTCTGTCATTTCGTTCTCATTTCTTTCAATTTTATGTAGCAATTATATACGTATAAAATGTAACATATGTAAAATATTAAAGTAAATATATTTAAACTAATATTCTGTTAGAAGTAAACATTTTGCAAGCGGGTACTCTATTTAATGGAACACTTACTATGACATTGATGATGGGATTTATGTTCAGTAAAAATGAAGTGAAATGGAATACCTTTTTATATGTTGCAAAATGATTAGTATCACAAGTACTTGTTATGAGTTCTTAACGTTTTCCGCCTAAGTTTTACATGAATCACGTGATAGCATTATTTCAAATGTTTGTGTAATGAATCAGGACGTTCAGTGCATGGTCTCGATAAATGTTTAATTTAATATAAAAATGATGAATAAAATTTGTTCATGTGTCAATAGAAATACATTCCAGCAGTTCTAATCTCTGAATAATAGGCGTATAAAGAGAGATTATTTGAGAATATATAAAGTTGAATGATGGTTTTCTTGCAGTTCACTCCCCTTAACCTATACATATCTTAAGTTTCACTGGAATCTCTCTCAGTACTTTTGGAGTTATTATATGGACAAGGAAAATACAATGGACCACTTGGTGTGACATTGACCTTGGTGGTAGGGATCTATGTGTTGCACGGTATATTGTATTCATACGGTAAGAATTTGTGACAATATTTTTTAAAATTTCTTCATGGATGAAAATGCTATGGACAGAACACGAAGTATATCCTTTATCAGATGTTGATCTCAGATTTATAAGTCTGACTTTGGCCTTTAAGGTAGGTGTTAAGATATTGAAACAGACGGACAGACAAACGAAAATACAGACATACATATAGACAGATGGAACCCATTTCTAGATCACTCTTTTTTCCGAAAGGCGGGGACAATAATCACTGGTAAATTAATTTCTGTCACAAAATAAATACAAAAAATCTTTCGACAAAGGTGAGAACAAGTCTGGATTGAGCCGGAGCCATTCAGTTATATGCGCATTTGAATACGGCAAAGCTGAGAGCCAATTTTGGATTTGTCGAAAGATTTTGTAAATGGAGTAAAACGGGTATAATTTTGTTTTAAGTTTATTTCGCCTGTTGCGTTTTTTATATTGATGTTGAAGTTTAAAATTGACCATCATCTTGGAGAATATCTTTTCTATCGATGGACAAAAGGATTATGTGAAAATATTGTAATTAGTATAAAATATATGGTGACTTTTGAGGGTAGATGTGCGGATGTTTTCCTATGAACATTTTATCTTTTTTATTATTATAGACGTTGAAATTTAATTTCTTTTTCAAAACGACTAATATTAAGTTTTTATATAAAAGATAAGTACATGTGATAGGATTGACAAATATACGTTATATTTGGAATTTTAATGCGTTTTGAGCTCCCATCCTAAGTGTCTGTGATTTACTTAGTTTTAAAACATAGTCCTGTCAAAATTCAAATCAGAGTTATGGACCTTGAATATTGATCTCCTAATATGCTCTCAAATAAGATTGTGAAGTTTTAACCCATTTCTTTCACTTGTTCAGGAAGACCAAACGCTTTCACAAAGTGTGATTCAGACACAGGCGTCTTGGTTTGTACAAAAGCTCTCCCTATATGTACTTGCAATGTATTTGATGCTTAAAAAACGGCAAGGATAAATTATTTCTGACATTCTATCAAACAGGATGACTACCTTACCAAATCCGAAGTATAAAACTCTGGAAGGAAGGGTAATTAAATAAAACTTCTATTAAATTAAATATTAAATCTATTAAATGTAAATTACTTATTCTATTGCAACTCGAACAAAACCTCGTACGGTATCCATTAAATGTTGGAAGTTATATTTTCCAGATTAAAAATAAAATATTTCAATGATAAAAAAATATTGGACTGTTTAAATTCAACAAATGTATATACCTTTTATCTGTATTTAATTCAAATAGTTATGAGGAGCTCTAAGTGCAGTAAGTCCAATAAATAGTACATGTACTACTAAATTGTTTTAAAATTTCATGTTTGCTACTTTATCTATGAGCAATATCTCCCCTCTTCGACAAAGAAACGGGATTAATTATATTTTTCTGGCCATATTTACGTTCCCCGAAATGACTTTTTTTCTCATAATTTTTGGTTGCGCTTTTATTTCGCTCTAACACAGTAGATGTCAAGTGGCGAATTTCTACCTTTACTCCAGGCACTATTCAACGTACGTTTGCGCACCAGACTAGAACCATCAATGTTCCGTTAGCTTTCTGGATAGCTTCTTAGGTCGACAGTGCAATCTCCAGCCAGGTCAAATGTTTGTTTTCCCTCTCTTTTTCTATTATCTTTGGATTAGCTCACCCCTCACTTAGTGACAGAATGAACTGTTAAATGGCTGTTAGAGTTAAAATTAGAAAACAACAACATCTAAACAACATCTGGGTTCAGTTTTGAAATGTGTTTACACAAACAAATTTCTTAGTGATAGTGAACATTTTTTCAGATTTAGCTGTCCCTTGTTTATTTTGGTAAGATTTGGTTAAGGGTCTGATGCATCTATTTTTTCTTAACATCAAATTTTAATCTTAACAATTTAATTTAGGTATCATGCAATGGTAGTTCGCAGCTTGTCCAAATCAAATTGATCAAGCTCGTTTTTTTTTAGTCAATAAAGATAATCCTAGTTTAATAAAATTATAGTTAATTCAGACACATACGTTAACATTTTTGATGACTTTAATCCTTCAGCAAGAGTAGTACAAGATTTGCTGCACATTTCACAAGTTTTTATCCCTCGTTCGACATCTTTTGATAAACACTTACCATCTTGTCTAAGTTCTACTTCTAAAATCTTTGCACACAAAATGAATTACATAAATTAAAGTCGGAACGCCTTTTCTACAAATTCATCAAACAAATTTGAAAAAGAAGCATAATGAATATGCTTTATATAATTTGCATAAAATATTGGAAGTGGTGGGGGCAGAAGCGAGTGGTTTAGGTCGTTGTTAATCCCTCTCCGCCAGGGACTTTGGATTTTTTTATGTGAAGCTTACGGAAAGTCGGCGGTTCTACTCAGCTGCTCGTGTTAAAAACGTGTGTACGAAAAGGCAGCAGTGGTCTTCCTCCATCAGTAAAGCTGGATAGTCGCCATTTGACTTAAAGTGTGTTAGTGCGACGTAAAATCCAACCAAAAGTCATAAACGTAATTGTGATTTTATACATAATTAAAAGTGGCAAAAAGACACACCTACACTGAGTCATAACTGTTTGATATTTGGAAACTTCTGTTTGGTTACTAAACAAAACATAATAGAATCATGATCATCAGCATCATCACCACCACCACCATCAACAACAAATGAATCTTGCCTTAATTGTATATTCATTCTAAGTAGAAGGTTATTTTTCAAATTTACGAATATTTAATTAAGTTTAAACAATATTTTATTAATACATATTACATTTACATGATAAATTACAAATAATAAATTGTACGGATTGAGTAGGAAACTTTAAAGCTTTTATAGAAAGTCTCCGTTTTATAGAAACTCTCTTCGTGAATGAATATTTAAACACTACATACAAAATATATAGAATGTAAAATATACAAAAGTGAGAAAGTCTTATACAGGATTTTATCTTTGGTCCAAGAAATCAAATTTCCCTCACAAATTACAAAGGTAAACAGACCCACCCACGCGCACGCACTCACGCGCACACACACAAACAAAGAACTAATTGTACTACACATAGAAAATTAGCAAGTACTACACATGAAAATTGGTATTTTTGCACTTGAAAAGTAATGTATTGTGAGAGATTGTTCTTAATCTTGATTGTATGGATCAAAATCGAAATTTTTGACCTCCACCTTCCATATCATGTTTCCATTATACCTATACGAGATTTTGTTCTTGTTTGAGGTCCTTGTAACTGTCAAGAATATGAAACATTCATCTGACAACTTTAGATGTCTATTTAGTATTAAAATATCTCTCTCAGTTCATTACACATTTGGTATTTTGAAAGTAAATGCATTTCATTTTAACTGGCATATTCATTTCGTTTTGAGAAAACTGGCAGAATCTAAAATTTCGATCTTTTTTTCATACGACGTCCTTTTTCGATCACAAGACTGTGTGACTGTGTTTTTGTTTATAATTTAGAGGTATAGGCAATTTTCGTTCAGTATTTAGATCACTTCTGTCAGGTATATAGGTTAATGTCTTATGAGTTAAGGTCTGATTGTATTGATTGTTTAGCACAATCTTTAAGTCTTGCCATAAAAATGGTCATATATATATCGGCGTCTTCAATACCATTCAAAATCTACACAAAGTCAAAACTCTTTTAAAAGAGCATGTATTTTACATGAGTAGTCCATGTTGTGCAAACGGATTCGTCAAAGCGTCTAGGCATGGTATAGCATTGTCTCTGGTACGTGTTAGCTAGCTTTGTAATAAGTTTTGTCGAGTACTTAATACATTTAGTCATATAGTTAATATATTATAATGAAGTAAACCTAATTATATATACATGAACGTCTATTAGCAGCATCGGTTCTATGGGAAATTCATAAGTCGTAATGACATGATTTTGTCATTATGCAATACTACATGATCATGTGTCAGGTTGCGCCATTTTGATTAAGACTTACATCTGCACAGGACAAACATCCCGGCCTTTTTCACAAAAATTGGTAAGTAATTTGCAAAGAACATAAGCAAGTCATAGCTACAAACTGAATACTAGTACTTGTGCTGTTGACATTTAAATTTATGATTTTTAAGATCTTATTTCAAATCAATTCAAGCTCTTATTTCTATTCGTGCACGAGATTAGAAATAATAATATCCCTTTTGTAAATGTGCCAAATACGGGACTCTCCTTTGCAATACTGTCAAAACATACGAACTGATTTGTTAGAATTATACAGGTTACTATCACCCACGTGCGTATGGTGTATGGCATGATATACTTGAGACATCAGGATCACAAAAACTCACATGTGAGAGTAAAATTCATGCTGAATTAATATGTATTTGATTTAATAAAAACAAATTGATAACAAACAACCTTATATGTATTCACAGCGATGATTTATTAATTAATTGATAAAGAAACTATTTTATAAGCAGGTAATGTAAGACTTAGTATCAAATTCCAAAGCAAAATGAATAAGCATATCAAAATAAGTAAATAATTATTTTTTTTTATAAACTGCACGCTCTCGTTAATTACTATAGACAAAAAAGGAGAATATTTCCATTTATCGTTTTTTACATTTTTTTTTGGATTTCAAATACATTTCTTATTTTAGCATTCAATTAAAAAAACTATAAGCTCATACAGATATTACGGTAAACTAAGTTTAGTAAGCATCATATATTTCAATTACATTAAAACAGAAGTTCTTATTTCGTTTGTGCCATCAATTAATTTGATGAAGATAAAATCTAAAAACAAAAACGTTCTAGCTCTGTGTATCATTAAATCATTCAAATTAATGTAAAATTAATGTAATTAAGAAATTTCGTTGTATTACATATTTGATGATTTTTTCCAACGAAAGAAATTCATTTTAAACAAAAAAGACACATACGCTATGATAGATGATATTCTTTTTCTTTAATTGCTTGTAATAAGCTCAATATAAACCAGACTGGTCAATTTTATTTGTTGGATATGAAAAATCAGTTATTTAAAATGTTCACAGTATGTACATATACTTGAGCTACAATCAAATACTAGGAATTTAGAATATAAAGTATAGCGAGTAAAATTCTGAATGTTGAAGTACAATAAAACTACTTAAAGATTATAACAAAAAATATTTTAGTACACAATTATATATGTAAAGTTCTTTATATACGTAAATATTGTTAATATATGTATAAAGTTACAAAGACATCAACAAAGCGTGTTTGTTTTAAGAACGGTTTCAGTTATCAAAAATAACTTTCATTATCTTCATGGAGTATTCAACATACTAGCTATATTAAATATCATAATATTATTATACTAGTATTTTTCTTTTGCTACCGGTTGATATAAAGTATAAAGATATTTGATAAGTACAGTTAACAATGACGTTTTTCGAAATTACTTTCTCATATGTTACAGGAAAGGGAAAATCATATTTAGTTTTACCGTTATTTTGTTCATAAGCCCTTTTCCTTTTTCCAAAACAAAAACAAAACAAAGCAACAACAACAAAACATCTCATAGATAAGTTCAACTTCTAAATAACAAGAAACTTTTATCATCAGCTCACCATAAGACTACATTTAAGAAATAATATTCATTTTGAATTTATAACAATTGTTTTTTAAAACGACTCCACATGTCTTTCTACGGTTACTTACCAGATTCGTTAAGAGGTCCATGTGAGACTTTAATGTTTATTCTTAATAGATTCTCTAGACATTCCCAAAAAACTAAATGTTATAAATATGGCTATTTTCAGTGTAACAATTATTTCGCATATACCAAATGCTATTTTCGGTTATAAAAATGAAGGAAAATGTGTGCATTTTTTTATATGATTGCTTGACTTATTTACTCATTATTTATGTATAAAAGCAAATGTTAGTTTAAACATATTTTATTCCTTTCAATTTTTACAATATGTACAATGCAAATATAAAGAAAGAAAAAAAAATATATAAATACATTTTGAAAGAAAAAGGGTTTGACCACAAGTTCAAATAACATTAGTAAATCGGTCCGTCCCGAAAAGGCAAATGCTAACATTAACTTTTTGATAGATGATTATGGAAACAAATAAATTATGGTGTTTGCCGTATTGAAAGTTTTTATGGCGACTTTCCATAACCTAATGGCGAAGGAATACCTCAGACGCCCTTATGTGCATCATTTCAGGTAAGCGGAAAAAACATTAGTAGATCATATTTTCCTCACATATTATATACCCCTGATGACTATTATGCATGTGCAAATATTTTTCATTACACATTACATCCTATCAACCTGCTTAAAAGCCACAAGATAAAACATTATAGATATAAAACACAAATGAACAATATTACAAAATGATATATTAGATACAATACGTAAATGATATGCGATTAAATATATTTAAAAATTACAGTACGAGGGCCATTTAATAGGTTCTGATAATGATCCCATAACATGTTTGCCTTTCATTTCAAAATGATGAATTTTTGTTTGAATGACAAATAGTTATTAAGCTACTCATTAACGTAGAACACGTTCACGTGGTTGCCAAGCAATGGGTATTGCCGATCTTCTGAACAGATGGAAAACGGTTGCCTGTTTCTAGCAACCGTTTTCCATCTGTTCAGAAGATCGGCAATACCCATTGCTTGGCAATTAACAAGTTATGATAATGGTCTTATTGTAAGAAAAAGTGATACACACTTATCGTATCTATATATCATAACTTGTTAATTGACCCTCATATATAGGATATATCCGATTGAATTCACAAAAAAAAAAAACAATATATAAACTGTTATATCTAAAAAACAATATATTAAAACATGAGACTAAGTAGCAAAACTATGTTACTACTAGAATATTTAAGCAACTGTAAAATCAGTAAATAACTCTACACCATTCAAACATTTCCCAAAACAGATGATATCATTTTCAAAACCAAAATTTATAGCAAAAAACAATAACCCTATCAAACATAAATGCTCGAGAGAATTGGCATGTTTGTAATATTAACCAACATTTACTTGTAATTTCACACCAAGTAAACGCTTGCTGTCGTGTGCATAATGCTATTAATACATTTCATTTTAAAGATTCAGGCAACAAAAGAACTGAGTCGTGCTGATATTATTTACATGTTTAACCTAATAATAAGACATTTTTTATACAAAATGGGTTGCATGAACAGTATGAATGAAAACAATATTGTTAAACCGTTTATGAGATTTATAATATATTTATAATCTTGTTATCTTATTTAACTCACAACTTTTACATAATACACATAGTGCAATAATGATCATACATATATACACTAAATGTTCATTGAAACAAATAGACAAAACTAAAATGTACATTTAACTGTATTAACAATTGATCTTAAAGTAAAGTGGTTTTAAGAAAATACATGTCATATACAATATTCAAAAGACACTTATACGTATCAAGTCGGACAGTGTAATATGTAGGTAATGGTATAATACAAATTGAATCCTGAACATCACAAATACGGTATCTTGAAAAACATGGTACTTTCTAAATAATAGTTTGGTAATTTAAAGTTTTGGAGGAATTACATAATAGGAGCAAACAATTATTCCCAACCATCAAACATCACTCTTTAATTGAAAGTATTGTATATTTAAAAATTACATAATAAAAATATATCGATTAATGTGTATAACGGATAAATGTTTGTTTTCGAGTTCAGCGTCTTCAGTGCCACGTCGCATATATTTAACATTTGACTATTTTTGCGGTGGTTCCTCAAGCCAGTGCTTCATTCTAAAAAAAAAGCAATTTTCCGGTTAATGCTTCATATATACTGTAGAATAATTAATACTTAAATGTTCACTAGCATCATCCACTAAAATGCTTTACCTTCTATTTAAGGAGATATACTCTTTTATCACTAATTCTATTTCTATGTGACGGAACAACACATTACTCATTCTTGTATGTATAAATAAAAAAGGAATAAATAAATAAATCATAATTACAAGAAATGGATCCAAAAACTTCTACCCTTTTCTATATACATATATTGTCGAATTTGAAGTTCACATTAAGCCGTGTTCACGGGTTTTGTTATTAATTATGCCAATCGCAACTATTCGGCCCTTTCCTTTTTTCTGCGGATAAATGATAATAGCCGAGGTAGTTCCGATTGCAATCATGATTGCAATCATGACAATTCGGGCGATTCCGTCATACTGCAGAATCAGACGAAGAAATATTACGGAAATCTAAGCTGTTTCAGTTACTTCGGTAATCCCAGTTTGTTTATATAAATAGGATGATTCCGTTTCAATTATTTTTCAAGACGCAAAAGTTTCTTTTATAATTGTTTTTTGTCTTTATTAGTTTTATACAATAGAGAATGGTTACTGTAGCAGTATTCCGTCTCCAAGGGCGGTCCTGCAAGGGCGTGACCGAATCACGCAGAATATTAGTGCATGATCAAGTTATATTTAGATCTACTGACAGAGTTTAAACGTCTTGGTGAGGTAATCTAAAAATAGCCCATGCATATCATTAACCTTACCACGTGCTGATCTCCTGTGTTGTCGATCAAAGATATTTTAGGTGTAACATAGCTGATACATGCTTATTAATTGAAACCACGTAACAAAGTCTTTTAGTGCATTAGCTGCTATATAAATGAAATTATCAACTGCCAAAACGAATGACTCTCTCTGCGAAAAAAGTGGAAATGAAATGTGCACACTTGTTTCCCTTCGGTATGATAGATTGATCTCCACGTGAGAGCCAATGTTATTATTTTTACGATTGATTATTTTCTTTATTAGTTTTATACAATAGAGAATAGATTTCGAATCGTGTTTGACAAAACAATATTCGTTTTTATTAAAAAGTTGCTACTGTTATCGTCAGCATGTTCCCGCTCAGTTATAATCAGTGGACTTCTGGTCCCTATTTGGTCCAAATTTGCACGCATAACACTGGTGCTCAAACAAATGGGCACAGGTGCTCGTCCAGTCTTGGGCTTACCCAACATATCCCTTTAAAAGTGAAACTTTTTTTCGAGAAAAAACTAAATAAACCCTTTATGATATACAAATGCCGTAATTCAAAACAATTGTGATAATAAATTGAAACAAAAAAAAAATTGTTAAGGGAAGGGATGATGGCACAACTGAGCAAGCCTTTTCTTTTAAAAGGAAACTTTATATATTCTTATTTTTATTACTTTTCATGAAATTTACTGCACTGACTTAACGATGTGTATTGTTGTATTTCCTATTGGTTTTAATGTGACAATTCAGTTCTTACTCTTTATGTTTTTTTTTAGTTGTTTGATTTTTAACCAAATATTAATGTTTAATGTTGTTCTATTTTAATAAGCATTGTGATTATTATTATTATTATTTCCATCATAAAAGGAAATGGGGAAAAAACAGAATTTTGTCCATAAGCCATGTAAGCTACGGATTTACATTCCACTGTTTTGTCAGTCTAAAGACGTTCAGCATGTCAGTACATGTATGATAGACAAAGACAATTCTATATGACTTGCCCTATACCTAAGTGATTGGGCATATAAACGTCATCCAATTTTTCAAATAATGACATCTTGACTTTTAAGTAGAGCGTAACAAAGTAGTATTTTGACTTCAATACAAAATTCAAAATCACTGTAACTGTACTAATTGCCAAAGGAAACAGAGGCAAAATATGGTTCAGATATTAAATTGGCCAATGAGTAGTTTTTTAAAACTATAACAAGAAACTAAAACTAGCCCCCCCCCCAAAAAAAAAAAAAAAAAAAAAAAAAACAAACACACACAAAAAACGATAAAAACCAGCCGTTTACTTTTGATTCTTGCATTATTCCAGCAATGTTTCCCAGATAACGTCGTATATAAAGAAAATAGAGAAAGATAGAATCCTGACAGAACGCTCAAACCGGCAAAATTAAATATGTTGCAGACTTGGTTTGATTCAGCCTGTTCAGTAGTGGTATTTGCAAGCTATTGTCCCCTCCCTCCAAGCACCGGCTTAATAAGTTGTAACATGATAATGGTATTATCAAGAATTCGGAAACATTCATTGGCATGATATTGGGACGGAAAACGAAATTATTTTTATCAAACGCTCGTTAGCAACGGCTTAAGTTAAACTTGAAACTGTAGATGTGTTAATATTGCGGTTATCGTGGTACCTTCAATGTGACTTCTTCATGCCATTCTAGTATAAGCGGCGTATGCCCCCCCCCCCCCAATTATTTTGGTAAAGACAACGAAATACAATGGATTTTCAATATTATTCAAAATTTGGGATTTACAGGAATTGCTTACAGACACTAGATGATATATTTTGAAACTATTAAGTCATTGACGTTATATATTTCTTCATGTAACTGTAATTTCGTTATACTTAGCTCACTTTAAGAACATTCAAGCGTAACTCAGCGCCGCTGCTTTTAACTTTTACATAATGAATTGATCGTATACATATATTATCAGTAAACAAAGTCAGATTGAGACCAATAAAAACGTTGTGCTCAGCCAAATATCTTGTTTGTGAAGTATTTTTAAATTCAAAACAGTTAACATGTTTATTGGGAACAAAACGGCTAAGGTGACCCTTTAACCGTAATTAAATATTATACTTTAAATGAGAGCAAAAGTTATTGTTTGCTAAGGTTCAAAAGTTTCGTTGAAGATACAAACAAGAGAAGTTATATTCCTTGCTTCAGCAATAATATATACAAGAATATAAGTGTAATACCCGAACTGATAGACAGGGTATTCTGAGTATTACTTAGAGCAGATGCACAGAGAAGAGTATGATTGAATAAATTTACAATATCTTTTTAACTTTCTAATTTTTCTACGAAAATAAAAGCTGAATAATGAATAATCACGATTTAGGTCTTTGCCTGAAACACTGAAACAGTAAAACTAATTTATATTATGCAAAACATAACATATATATGGTTGTATGGACACTAATCCTTCTTTTCGATTCTGCCTATTTGATAAAAGGAATTTGGCTATAATTAATACCCACATTATGATGACAACATGGAGTCAGATATCTTTGAATTACGTTTTATCACTTAATTAGTCAGCAACATTCAATACGTAGAGGATATAACATGGGACAAGTGTGCCTTTTGTTCACATTGGCACACTAAGTGACTTATTTGGGCATAATTTGAACCAAGTGTGCAATATGGACTAAAGACACACTTTCCTCATGAAATGACCTGTTTATTGCATATGTTCCGCAGGAATAGAAACAAGCAATAGACGTAATCGTTCTAATATATTTGTTAATTGCTTGAAAATAGATGGTTCAATCTGTTCATATCACTTTTGGTTTACTGTTTTGTATTATCGTTTTTCATATTTTCCACACAAGCATAAGTGTCAGCTGGCTGTCCTTGTTGTTAAATAAGATTATCTAAATCCATCAAGCGATGCGCATATGATTTCAAAGTCCTCTTGTCGGCCATTTTTTGCGATTCGGTTGTTACTTACGTAACGTGTATACACGCGCGGACGTTTTGCTGTTACTAGACACCAGGTACCTGATGACCGGATATAGCCTCAATATGGGATTTTGGCACACTTGCTTAAAAACGAGATTTTCACATGTGATATTCAGAACAGAAAAATAAACGCATTGTTATTACTTATTATAGTAACATATGCAATAACAGAAATTATATCATACATGGCTACAATGAATAGCTCGTAAGCCATACAAAATCATTTTATTTCAGCAAAATCATTGTATCATATGATCCTCCATAGCATGAAACTAAATGCATGATGCAAATCAAAATAATAAATCAAAAGTTTACTTTATTAATTATATGTACACCTATATTGTATGTATCTTAAAATGAATTGGCCCATAATGAAATGTTTGTTATACCATAAATGATTATCTTAGTATTTAGATAGTATTTAGTATCATAGTAACAAATTATCACGAAAATGTTAAACATTGTATGAATATTGTTGGTAAGTGTGAGTTATATTGATCCGATATGACATATCTTTAAACAGTAGATAATAACTGATTCCAGAGCAAAACATTATTATTATTTTCCAAATGATGTAGTTTTACAGTTTAACAATATTTGAAATAGTTTGTCAAATGTAGACCAATGTAGACCAATCCACTTTAAAAAATATTCTTTTTTTACATACTTACTTTTCTTGTTCTTTACAAATCATTAGAAACATTCATTATAAATGCCATAAAATGCTCAAAATAAAATATCAATCTATTCACAGAAACAAGAAAGGGTGACCTTTCATCATTTATCCTTAGAACAAAGTCTTGCAAAGCGTTTTGCAAAGTGTGTTAAAATTGTTTTAAAATATATGTATACTTACCCTCAGACCATTTTACATAGTCTGAAACAATAAATTAAACTAGTCATAATTAATGCCATCAGACTAAGTGGTTAAGAAGATAATGTTCACAGAAGAATGACGTACGGAAGAATGTTCAAACAACTTTTATCAAAGAATTTTAAGATATCAATTATCCTTTAAATCTCTTTTGTATTATGTGAATTAGTGTGCGGACAACCAACTTTTGATAGTCTTATTTGACCTTTTACCTCTTGTTGCATTGACTGTCGTTTTTACCACCCCATCATGGTTTACATTTGTACTTGGTTATTTTGTTATCTTTAAGAAATGAGCAAGATAAAGACAGGAAAATCCAGATGCACAGATAAACGGACGGACATACACATATTCATACACCAAAAATGGCAACTAAGTCAAGCTCACCACAAGCGGGCCCCACAAACTATAACTCTGTTAACTTCATCTAAAATGCGAACGTATATTTTTTCTAAAAATAAATTGTATTCAATTTAAGCATATCAGTCGAACCAATAAAACAATCAATAAATTCACATTATTCGTAAAGCATATTCTTGCATTAATTTGTTCAAAGCATTTTAAAATTGTTTTGTAATATATGTACACTTACTCTACTTGTGCAAAACTTTGTCTGAAACAATAAATAAAACTAATGATCAGAATAACACGTTAAGGATGTAATATTCACAGAAGTATGACGTAGGAAAGGAAGGACGTTGCAGAAGGACGTAGCAGCAAAATTTGTCCATCAATTGTAAGTTATCAGTAACCCCCTTAACTTTACTTTTGTGTTGCATGTTAACTTGTCAAGGAAAATAAATACATTTAATAGCATTATAATATAAATTTCAAACCCGTACGAAGCTATGAACGACTCAAAGATGAAAATCATCATTAACGGCATTAAGAAAACAACAATGTACGACATTTTTGAAATCCTTTCATTTTTCATGATGATATTTTCTTTCCTAAAATATTTTATTTTTCTTTAAAACATTTCCATAAAAAACTTATAGCCGAGTTTTTCATTTTAATTGATTTATGTTTGCATTTTAGAAACTTTACATAACAAGAGGGCCATGATGGCCCTAGATCGCTCACCTGAATTATCAAACTCATCCAAACAATTACCTAGACAAGCATTCTGACCAAGTCTCATGACAGGTGAGTCAAAAATGTGACCACTACAGTGTTAAAACAAGGATTATCCATATTTGAGCAGTGCGACCTAGTTTTTTACCCAGGTGACACACATATTCAAAAACTTGACCTAGAAATCATCAAAAACAAAAACTTTCAGACCAATTTCCAGGATACTTGGATCAAAACAGTAGCAACTAGAGTGTTAACAAGATTTTTCTATTTTTAGCTCCGGTGACCTAGTTTTCACATGCGATTTCGAACTCATCCAAGCAATTACCTAGACAAACATCCTGACCAAGTTTGATGATAATTTGAGTCGAAAATGTGACCACTAGAATGTTAACAAGGTTTTCCATATTTGGGCGGTGTGACCTAGTTTTTCATCCAAGATGACCCATGTTCGATCTTGACTTAGAAATCATCAAAACAAACTTTCAGACCAATTAAACAGAATATTTGGATCACAACAGTAGCCACTAGAGTGTTAACAAGATTTTTTCTATTTTTAGCTCCTGTGACCTAGTTTTCATCCGAAATGTCCCATGTTCGATTTATTCCCAGCAATGACCTAGACAAGTTTCCTGACCAAGTTTGATGACAATTGAGTCAAAATTGTGACCACTAGAGTGTTAACAAAGGTTTTTTCTATTTTTTAGCTCCTGTGGACCTAGTTTTTCATCCGAGATGACCCATGTTCGAACTCATCCGAGCTATCACCTAGACAAGCATCTTGATCAAGTTTTGATGATGATTGATGCAAAAATGTGACCGCTAAAGTGTTAACAAGGTTTTTTATTTTAGCTCTGGTGACCTACTTTTTCATCCGAGATGACCCATGTTCGAACTCATCCAAGCATCAACTAGATAAGCATCCTGACCAAGTTTGATGATGATTGATGCAAAAATGTGACCGCTAAAGTGTTAACAAGGTTTTTCTATTTTTAGCTCTGGTGACCTACTTTTTTCATCCGAGATGACCCATGTTCGAACTCAATCCAAGCTATCAACTAGATAAGCATCCTGACCAAGTTTTGATGATGATTGATGCAAAAATGTGACCACTAGAGTTGTTCACAAGGTTTTTCTATTTATAGCCTCCGGTGACCTAGTTTTTCATCCGAGATGACCCATATTCGAACTCATCCGAGCTATTAATCTAAACAAGCATCCTGACAAAGTTTTGATGATGATTGGGTCAAAAAAATGTGACCACTAGAGTGTTCACAAGGTTTTTCTATTTTTAGATCCTGTGACCTAGTTTTTCATCAGAGATGACCCATGTTCGAACTCATCCAAGCAATTGACTAGACAAGCATTCTGACCAAGTTTGATGATGATTGGTTCAAAAATGTGACCACTAGAGTGTTCACAAGTTTTCTATTTATAGCTCCTGTGACCTACTTTTTCATCCGAGATGACCCATGTTCGAACTCATCTAAGCTATCACCTAGACAAAACATCCTGACCAAGTTTGATGATGATGGGTCAAAAATGCTGACCTCTAGAGTTTCACAAGGTTTTTCTATTTTTAGCTCTTGTGACCTAGTTTTTTTCATCCGAGATGACCCATGTTCGAACTCATCCGAGCTTTCAACTAGATAAGCATCCTGACCAAGTTTGATGATGATTGAGGCAAAAATGCGACCGCTAGAGTGTTCACAAGTAATTGTGGACGGCCGGACGGACGACGGACGACGGACGACGGACATTCACCGATCCTAAAAGCTCACCCTGAGCAAGCTCAGGTGAGCTAAAAATGTACTTCACTTCTAACAAAATATTCCGATCAAAATATACACAATAATTTGCCTTTTTCCCGATATTACAATAATTTATTCACAAAACCAAGGAAAGGGCAAAAAAAAATACCAAGGAGCTATATTAGTGGCTTAATTAATCAGTACATAAACATGTAGAAGACAATTTAAATACAAATTCATTTCGGAAAAATTCCAGTATGCATGATAATGTTTGATATAAAAAGTAGTGAAGATATGCTACAGAGTAACCTTTTAAACCCCTTTTTCAACAAATTTTCCCCCTTTTGTTATAGTTAATTCATCAAATTAACAAAAGCATATGTTTTAAAAAAATTTTGTTAAAAAATATCCTAAAGCAAACACAAAATTTTTTCTTTCAATAAATTTAAAAACATTTTTAAAAAATAAGTCGAAAAAAAAAAATTTTCCCAAAAATTTATTTATTAATCAGTAAAACTTATTTTCTTAAAAAATATCTAATATATGTTTACTTACATGCTTTGCAGAGCATTGCTGTACCTGAAAAATAAATTGAACTATAAATGATTAATAACATAAGACATAGTGAGGTAATAAGCAGATCATATTCACATAAGATTAAGTATGACGTAGGGAAGTACGTTCCTACAATATTTTATAAATGAATTTTACGAAATCATTAATTCGTTGTATTTGTACTGCGTGTATCAAGGTGTCTTTTTATGATATTTGTTTTTTTTCCAAATGGAATTTTCGAGAGTTTTTGAATATCAAACTTTAATCCAAGTTTCTTCTCTCTATTTGTTTTATGTTTGCATTAATGAGTTTAATGTTGTCGAAACAATTTGTAAAAGCAAGTGACTTCCCGGACAGAACCGATTTTAGAAACTTTACATTAAAAATGTACTTCACTTCTTACAAAATATTCAGATCAAAATATACACAATAATTTGCTTTTTTCCCCTAATATTACAATTATTTATTCACAAAACCAAGGGAAGGGCTAAAAATATACATAGGAGCTATTTAAGTGGCTTAATAAAACATTACATAACATGTTAAAGACTAATAAAGTTCAAATTCATTTCGGAAAAATTCAAACATGCATGATAATGTTTGACATAAAAGTTAGTGAAGATATGTTACAGTGTATACAATTTTAGCTATTTCAGCAAATGCTCTCCCTATGTTAACTCATCTAACTTAACAAAAGTATATGTTATAAAAACTATAATTACATGTATATTAAGAACACCTAAAATGCATACAAAAATCTTTGTTTCAAAAAATTACATTTATTTAACGAATTTATTTATCTGTCGAACAAATATAAACTTCAATAGATTCATCAATAATCAGTAAAACATATTGTCTTAAAAATATTTAATATATATATATGTACTTACATGTATAGCATATCATCTGTTTGTCTGAATAAAAACTATTAATGATTAATACCATAAGACATAGTGAAGTAATAAGCAGATCATATTCACATAAGATTAAATATGACGTAGGAAAGTACATTCCTACAATATTTTATAAATGAATTTTACGAAATCATTAATTCGTTGCATTTGTACTGCGTGTATCAGCGTGTCTTTTTATGATTTTTGTTTTTCCAAAAAGAAATTTTCGAGTTCCAAATTTCTTTAGTTATTGTATGTATCAAAACTATATACAATCTGTTTTAAAATTGCATTCATCATTTTAATGTTGTCGAAACAATTTGTTATCTTTTTCATCAAAATAGTTTTCTTTTCTATCAAAACCGTTTGATGTATATATACACACATAATGTTTTGTTTCTTTATTAAACTTTGATATTTGATATTCTAAAGGTGATATTGAACCTTTATATGCTGGCCTAGCTTTGGCATAGGACACAACCTATTCATGTTATACACATTCCAAATAATTTTGAAAAAGATTAAGAATGAAGCAAATTTTTACAAGAAAATACCTGTATGAAAAATTTCCTTTCATATTTATTTTGTTTTCTTTATCGACATAAAGCTGCTGATGACACACAGTTGAATACTTACGTATTAACAAATACTATCACAGTCACTTACATTCATATTGATGATGCATAAACAAAACGATAAGATACTGGAAAAGGTTTATAAGGGTTTCATTTTTTTAAAAAAACTTAAAGATAGTAGACTACCAAAACTTTTGACGTTTTTTTTTGTTAGTTTTAAGTTTAAAGACAAATTTTTTTGAAAAGGTTACACAACATGTATTAAAAACTCATGAGGAAAAGTTTTTAAAATTTTATAGCCGGGCAAAAAATCCCCAAAAAAAATCCCCGGACAGGGGCCAATTTTACCTAAGGGGGAATATTTTTTATATAACTTTTAAAAAAACACAAAAATCGTGCCCAAAAATGTAAACTCACATATAAGATTTAAAATTTTATTCCAATAACTTTTTTTAAAAAAATTTACCCCAACGGTCTATACCCAGGGGCACAATTAATACGGGTTTAGAGGCCAAAAAATAATGCTTTTTCCAATACAAAACTTGGCTTTGCATTCCAATGATAAGAATTTTGTCATAATTCCCCTATTCATAAAATATGACCCCCCGCAGCCCAAAATGATCCAGGTTTAAGGGTTTTAAAACAAGGTCAACAAAAACAATGCAACATGAAAAAATAAACATTTTTTAACTCTATGCTTACGTTTTACTACAAAGGATTGGCCCGTGGAGCTGTAAAAAATCCCCCCTAAATTCAACGAGATATTTTTTTCCGATCCTTAAAGATCGTCACACGACATTTTGTTTTGTTCGGGAATTTTGTTATTTCATTCGGCATTTTTTTTTGGGGTTCCCAATTTACACTGAATACGTTAATTACACTTAGAATTGGCTGTTTTTTAAAATTTTTCTTTACGCCCCCTTTTCTGTGAAAGAGGCTTAATAAGCCTGGTCCCCTTTTAAAATTTCCCTTTTTTTTTAAACGCCCCTTGTTTTTTCATTTAAGGCACAGCATTTTTTTCTTTGGGGGCCAATCCGCTTTTCATGGAAATGGCACTTACGTGCACATTGAAGTTTCCATGAAACCGCTTTATGAAGCAATCTCGAGTGTTCCCGAAATTAAAATTGTACCAGTTCATTTAAATTTGAATCTGTTTAAGCGTTGTTTCTGGGGCGTGGACGGTAGCTTGCACTTGACATTTCGTCCCATGAACAGACCAACAAAACCGAGTCGCAACATTTCAATTTCCGTGTTGGACATTCTTAGGGATTCTTTTTCTCTATTTTAATAAACGTTTTTTTATTACATGTATTAAGATATAGAAATTGATTGACGTAGAGATAGAATTTTTTAAAACATCGGCAAATGGTTCATTGACAGTTTTCATGGAACCCTTATGTTTATTGTCCTTTTTATTGAAAAAGCTGCGTAGAGCTTCCCAATTTTATTTTTAATTGTTACACAGTATAAAAAAAAATTGAATGACTTGAATAAAAGTAAATTCAAAGTTGAATATCTATTACGGAAAGTGCTTGTATACTTTAGAAAGTCATTTGCGCTCAGCCAAATTTCCTGTCTGTGAAGTACTTTTAAATTCAAAACAACAGACATTATTCGGAGCAAAACAGCTATAAAACTTTATGTAGCAATAAATTCTTAAATGAAGGAAAAAATTGTTCCGTAAGAACAGAAAAGAGACTTTTATTTTGAAATTTATTCTTGCATCAGCAATAAAATAGAGAACAATGGTTCTAGAATCTTAGTGTATGCTTTTAAACCAGAAATTGATAATATTATAGAATTATTACTAAAAGTAATGCACAAGAAGAAAATTAAGTACATTTACAAAAAAAAATTTTTAAGAAGTACTTAGCAAAAATCTTTATTATTTATAAAGTAATGAAATGTAGTCCTACGGACGAACTAAAAGCGAAAATTTATACCATTGGAACATATCTGCAAAACAGATCGAAATATAAAAATTAATTTTAAATTTTTAAAAAACACAACACCTTTAGGCTGTAGGGACACCCGGCCTTTTCCCATTTTGCTTTTTAAAGCTGAAAGGGGAAAGGGCAAAAAACATTCAACCCCCAATTTATAACAAAAAAACCATTGAAAAATGAATGAGATACGACCATGATGAGGCGATAAACATTTTTGGGAAATCAAAATCTTGGAATTTCATTGATAAATTATCAGCAAAAAAAATGGGAAATTTTAAAAAAACATTTTAAAATTTACTTTTACCCAATCCACAAAGGGGTTGGGGGAAAAACTTAGTAACAAAAACATTTTTTCGGAACAAATTTTATTTTAAAAGGGTCATCTATAAACAATAACAACAAAAAAAAAATAAAAGTTTTCTTTAAATAAATGTTAAATTTTTTATTAAGTTTGGGGCCTTTTTTGAATTAGAAAAAGGATGAATTTAAACTTCTAAAAATAACCGACATTAAACCCAAAAACGCAGGGCGTTAGGTTTTTAGTACACACCAACTTTCACCTTTAAGCTGTAGAAACCCCTTACCATGATAAAAAATCTTTTTATTTATTAGTTGGTTTTGTTCTTTTTTTTTCATTATTTTTTTTACATCCAAAAATGATTTTGGTTCATACTCTTTTTATACAAAAATTTAAAAACTAAGGCAATTTTATTTTTAAATATTTTACGATTTACTGTTTTAAAAGGTTTTGGGTTTTTTTTCTCCATCAAATACTGTTTAATCAATTTTTTTTGACCTTACATAAAAAAATAACAACGATTTTTTTCTAATTTAAAAGCAAAAACTTTTATGAAAAATAAAATAAGTTTTTCTTATTTTTTTTTAAAAAAAATTGCTACATAAACAAGAAAAAGAAAGTTATTTTTTACTTAGTTTAAAACCCATTTAGCAAAATTCAATTATCATGAAAGAAATTAAAATTTTTCAAAAATTTGTCAAAAAATTACATAGAAATCAAAACACAGGTTTTTCAACCCCAAATTTTTTAAGGATGTGTAAAAATTTTTTTTTTTTTACAGATATAATATTTTATATTTTTCTTTTAGACATAACATCGACAATTACAAACAAATTTTAAAAAAAGTAAAATCTTTTAAATACATTCAAAAAAGCATAAAATCACTTTTCCATAAAAGAATGCAAAGGTCTTTAAAAAGTTTTTTAAAATATTTAATTACCCTACTGACGCCATTTTCTGAAACAAAAATAAATTTAAAATACAAATCAAAATAACGACATAAACCCGCGATTTAAAGGGAAAACGTTTTCAAATAAGGGCTAGAGAAGAGGCTCAATAAATTTGTCTTTGTTACTCTTGTTCAAATGAATTTGCCAATAATAGATTGCTAATACAGCAAATTGACGATATAAGTACTTTTTGTATTCTGCTTTAGGGTGAATAACGTATTTGTAAATTTCTATTGTCATTAATCATAAAGAAATATCTGTTATTATGTACAGACGTGCGTAATTGCGCTAAACCTGAAGCCAACACAAATTAAGGGCCAGATATGGACATAAACGCAGAGGGGTATAACGATGCGTTTCCCGAGACGTAAGAAACGATTGTTGACGCCATGACGACGGACCCGGAGCAATCACCCTTATACCTAATAGCTGATCCCTTAGAGCCTTGGCCGGGAATAAAAAATGTAAAGAAATTTTGATAGCTTAGTTCTAACAACTCATCTTCAATCAAAATATCAACATTAATCAGAAGGAGAATTAAAATTTACAAATATGTCAAAAACTATAGAAATGCTAGCATTCATGCTTATTTCTAATCCATATTTAAGGATGTGTAAAACAATTTATATTAAATTTTAGCAAGTGATATAATTATTTTTTAATATAATTTGTCTCTTTTTACAGCTACATAACATGACAATAACGAGAGTAAGATATAAATAGAACTCTTTTGAAATAGCATTTACAGGAAATCCAATAATAAAAACTAATGCCAAAATAAAATGTCTTCTAAAAGGTCTTAAAAATGTTGTTTGTTAAATAGTTATACTTTTCCACGGGGCATTCACTCGGATCGCTATTGTCCTGAAACAATAATTTAACTATTTCATAAATAACGACTATAAGTCTTAAGGGCGGGATTAAGATATAACGTTCCAAGAATAATGTCGTAGAGAGACGCTCAAATGAATTTGTCTTTTTACGTCTTTGTTCAAAGTGAATTCCATATAGATTTGGTAAACAGCAAATTGACGATTATAGTATTTTTTTGGTATTCTGCTTATTTTAATTTCCTTTGTCATTATCATAATATATTAATTTTATAATGTAACAGCACGTGCTGGTATTGCGGTAAATCGAGCAATACAAATTAAGGGACAGATATGGATCATAAGCAGTAGGGTATAAAGAGCGTTCTCTGAGATTGTATGCCTTCCTGATGAGCCCAGTCACCCGTACAGTTTGCCGCACAATTTTTTTTTTATTTCTAAAATAGTTCATAGTAAACAGAACATAAAGCGGTTCTAAGTGTAGGGTCGTAACTAAAGTGACAACGTTTATTACGCTTGTTATGTGAGAAGTGAGTAAAAATTATTGGAAATCCTACGTTTAACATGTTGGTAACATTAACTCTGCATTCTTTTTGACCGCTCCAATGCTTAGATAAAGAAACTCTAAAACTATATATTCACATAATGAAACTCTCAGGACAGTCACTGTTTCAGTATTCTTTTACAAACTTTTTTTTGAAAGCGTGCTGCTTTTTGATTCTTTGAGGGTGCTTTTAAAATTCCCTTGAGCGAATTATATTTAATAATCACTCTAACAGAGAAACGTTAAGTTTTATCAGTCTTAATAAATATTTGAAAGTTAATTTGCACTGCCATCTTGTCCGAGCCAGAGTTTCCAAAGTATGTCTAATGCGGAAGATCTCTGGTAAAAGGTTTTTAGATATGAAATGTTCACTTCTGGTGGGCGGTCGATGTAACATGCAGCGATTTGTATATGTCCGGGATCCTTAAATGGAATGTGCTTTAATTTATTTCGAAATATTGGTTTCGGGGCACTTTTTCTTGGGAAATATTTCGAGCCTCTAGAAGGACAGTGTGCGATCTTTGATTAGGCTAATACGATAATATCGAGGAGGTTATACTTGTTGAGTCAATGTGGGTTGGGGGACAAATTCTATGTCAGTTTAAACATTGTTAGCCGATGGTATAACAAAGATAGTGTTTTAAAAAATATATTGGGAAGTTTTTTCAGTTCGCAAAAAGTGAGAGTTGTCGGCAAGTTTGTTGTGAGTTCAAGGGCTAAAAGGAGACATTAGAATTAAGATTAGAGGATTTGGATGTGTAATGTGGGAGAGATTATCACACTTTAAGGACCGTGGAGGGCTTAATAAGCTAAATCCGAGAACGATAGAAATTTAAGTAGCCATATTCTGTTCTCTTTATTAGAGAAAACGTTGTCTTGGTGGTTAAGAAGAGGATAGGGGGATTCAGTGTGTATACGGATTCATTCGATAGCCAGAGTTATGGTGATCACAAAGTTAAGGTACTCTCACACGTACGCTTGACCAGGTCTTTCATAGAATATTGTTTTGTGTCTGCGAGCTGTTGGAGAGGGCATTACTCCGACCCCTTTTACATTTCTTTGCCTTATAAAATATGTTTGAACAGAGTGTCCTTGGGAGATCGGTCGAGCCAACCAATCTCCGCTGCGACTTAATTGGGAATTAAAAGGAACAGGGTAGTTTCGAGAATATGTCCTATGTTAAGAAGCTTTACTAACTGCATCCACAGCTGCCCACATGCCAAAAAAGTGGAACCTCTTAGCTAGGCGGGCTAGAAATATATTGTTCTACAGCCAAGGAAAAAAGGGTGGTGGCTTTTACTCGCACTTCCACGGGGATCACTTTACGGTAGAGCCCTCGTATTTATCGTTTCTTGCACAGGAGTTCTTTAGGCAGAACGATTAACCGGACTGAGCTACCGCTATAACACATTCTCCCCTAAATGCGT
The DNA here is from genome assembly GCF_026571515.1 of Ruditapes philippinarum. Taxonomy (NCBI): domain Eukaryota; kingdom Metazoa; phylum Mollusca; class Bivalvia; order Venerida; family Veneridae; genus Ruditapes; species Ruditapes philippinarum. The sequence continues at coordinate 16,879 of NW_026866473.1, read as the reverse complement.
CCAATACTAGATTTTTTGAGAGTTTAGGGGTATATACGAGTTCAATTGGTTTAGAGTGTATACATAATAGATTCAAAATTTAATTAATTACAATTTTCTTATACTTATAGTACATATCGTGGCTATCGAATACAAAGCCTTATCACATATAACATTATAGTGATTGATAACCGATCACTCAGGGTTTTGGACATTATTGGAAATATGGAAGTATCAATATTTGTTAATACGGTTAATAGTAAAGATAATACGGGATATTACTATATTTGTGAATATGTTTAAAGAGAGGTTTAAATTATGCAGTTGTAATTTAGATTGTTCTCATTTAGATATAAATCTTCACTCTGATTGTTTAAATTCAATCAGGTCAAATTGTTTGATGACTCTGCTAAGGAGGTTTTTTTGGTTCTCAAAAAAGACAAATATATACTCGTTGAAGTAACTTTGTACCTAGTAGAGAAACTATTGTTTAAGTTTATTAATTTATTTGTCCGAGTATATGAGATTTCTAATATTGTCCAGTCTTTTCACAATTCTAGGAAATCATTTTAATCATACGGGTGAAACAAATGTTAATCAGGCGCTATAATTGTGATAAATCAACATGCATGCTCATCCCTCCAAACTATTTTAGGATTGGTTGAGATGTCATAGCATTATTATGTTTGGCATGTCATAGTCCCGATAACGACTTCTGGTAATCGGTTGAACTATTGCACTGTTGTATTAGATTGTCAACTCTATATGGTGGCATTACATATTAATCCATATAATGGCAAAGTTAAAAATAGTGATTTTCTACTTTCATTAACGTAACCTGGGTGAGGGATATAATAACTGAATATTTCATCAGTACTAAGTGCAAACTCGAAAAAACGTACTACTGTGTTACTAGTTCATTTGTAGACAGGACTGTTAGCATTAAAAATATTGTTGACATAGGGTTTTTTACTATTCTCACTACTTATAGTTCACAGGGGATACTGTTTCATGGTAATTTTACAACATAGACACTTCATGTTTTAGTCTTTAATTTACTTAATAAATTATTCAATTGCTCACTGTTTATTGCAGTTAAACGTTTGCAATTAGGTAATATTTTCTTAATAATGAATATTATTGAATTTTATATAATTCGACTTATTAAGAAAAGGTAACATTTAGAAATAGGTCACTTCGTCTTGATTGGCAGGTTTGTTCAATTATCTTCAATTGGAATTAAGTATTATTACCCTATTATATTATTAGTTCCTTACGGGATAAGACATCAGGAAACTAGCATTAACTTATGCAAGAAATGGTCACAATTCGTACACACATAAGTAAGGGCAATATAAATTCAAGCACTCCCAAAGAAACTTATAGAAAGAATTGTGGTCTGAAAGAGGAGTCTTAAATATGTGATGTGTAAAATATGTGGTCACTCACACACGTGCTTGTCCTGGTTACGCTAACGAGAGATATAGGTCTGAAAAATAAGTTATTGTAACTAGTTCAGACAATAACACACTCACGTGCCTTGACAGTTAAGAAGATATAGATGGGTTCCAAGAATGACCGTGAGAAAAGAGACAGTAACTACAGGTGTTACTGAAGATATCAATATTCTTCACAAACATATATCCTCTATGGAATTGAACAATGCTGATTATTGAATTTTATTTCTCAAAATAAATAACATTCCTTAATTATTTTTAAGATTCATACTCCAATGAGTTAAATTATTTCAAGGCAAAAACACAAACTTGGCACGAAAAATGGGGACTCAGATTTTATATAGAAACTAAAAAGATATTTTTGGCGAATTTTTAGAGGAAATAGTTTTCATATCTATATTACAAATCGTAACATAATAAGTTATAGTGGATATTTGGAAGAATTAATTCACGCCCAGCTCTGTGGTCTTTACTTGTACATCGACGTATTTAATGGTAGCTAACTATGGGGCATTATTTTCGGATCCTCTTTTTTTGTGGTAGAGTAAAACGCACTTAAGGCGTTGGTAAGAGGTTTCCTTTGGCAATGGGGGAAATTATAATTCTTATGTTGTGTCACAATTAACTAGATATTGTTAATCCTCTTTAATACATTTTCTAAATGTGATGTACACTGAAAGGGTTAGACATGGGATATTTCATGGAGGGCGTACTGCTATATAAATTAGTCATATATTAAGTTGATATTAAAAAAGTAATATAAAACTCGACAAAGCATGGGAACAAAAGTTGAAGATATTTTATCATTTATTACGACGATTATAATAGCCCAGGAGACATCAAAGAATGTTACACGATCTGAATAGCATCTTATAGTTGGAGCCGATTGTAACTCTTGATTTCCCCTTATTTCATGGAGCATTTTTCTTTTACTCTGGCAGATGAATGTTTTTGCCTAATAAAATAATTCGATTTCTAGTGAATCAGAAAAGATTAAAAAGGATCCACACAATTAATTTTGTTTTTCGGTTTTTAAGTTGGGGTCACAGCGAGTTTATAGGATTCCCTATATAATGACATATCATCATTCTTTTTATCTTTTTTGTGAGACTATCAAAAAAGGCAGTTATAACTTAGTTAAATGAGACAGTGGCCTATGATTTTGTAGATCATGAGAAATAATTATCTATATCATTGGCTCAGAACAAAGCAAAATTCCATAGATGAGCTAATACAGCACCATAATTCTACAATTTTTTCTTATCACATAAGTGCACTTGAAAACATTACATTCCTCATTAACAGCGGAACACTACTCGAATGGCAAGGCGAGATCCTGAACTATAAAACAAATTTGAACTTGTTTGATCCGCGACTGTTAAGTTCCAGCTGCGTGATATAACATGAAATCATCTTGTTTTCGGACACCATTAGGAATTATTAATATTCGAGAAAAATCTTATTCCAATTAATTTTCAAATTTAGAGTTCAACTATGCATTTTATTATCTTAGTACATTTGAATCATATTTATGGATTTAATAATGCTACCGGTATCCTACTCCACCGTTCGCCTTATGTTCAGGTTAATAGAGAACTCTTTCTTGCACCATCAATAATAAGCAAAAAATATAGGTATGACTAAACAATGCCTTTGATTATAGAACACTTTTAAAACCATAACATGATAAGTTTACTGTATCCCGCACAGGCGGATACTCATGTTTCAAAGATAACAATGCTTTCTGATTAAACAACCATGGCAGAAATCGACTCTCGCGCGCAGTGACATACTAATAGACATTTCGATTCGATTAGAGATTATTTATCATTAACAAAATTAATGAATTGGCGAGTAACATATCCATGTATAATCAAACATTAGATTCATGTACAAGTAGAGCCTTTTTTGTAGCAATATCACAATGTTTTTTCGGATTACATTTGGACATTTGGTAGAGTTCTTATGTATTTTTCTTATATCAAAGTCATGGGATTGTAATAACCACATTGTAATATACTTCATTATTTTTACAATTAGTGTGAACGGTCGATACAATTCAATCTTATTATTTCTCTGACTTAAATTTTATCCTTAATCAATCCGCGAACAGGATATGTTGGTTAGCTGATAGAAGAGGTACTAAATTCACGTAAATAATGGACTGGTATTATTGACACGTCTGTGTATTTTTCATAATAACAGTCTAATAATTCTTCTTTGTGATTTAATCGACGAAGCCATTTACGATTAATAAGGTTACACAAAATGGAATCGGTTCGCAATCTGATTTAGTCTAAGTTCGCTATGTTAAATTACCGAAGATTTATATACAAGATTTCTAGACCAGGAGTAATTTCTTCAAATTATATCCTGCTCGTACTAGTTTATCCTTCGCGTCGCTTGAATTATCGTCACATTGAAGGATCAAATTTTTTACTTTTTAGGTAATGGTCTTACTTGAGTTAATTAGATGCAAGAATGTCCGCAAGGTTTAAACATAATAGGATAATACCCACTACAGTTAGTACTAACAAAAATACTCTACACTGATACCACTTACAGAGCTAACTTTGTATTTCATCTATCTACTAGGACTTGTATTTTCTCATTAGTCTCATGTGAACGAATGTACTATAACATTTAGTAACATTTTACTTTTACTAAACAATCAACCCTAACATAAAGTCATCCATTGTTATTTATTACTATGTATGGTATTATTCTAAACTTAATATCCTTTACGCTCACATCTTTAGGAAAATAATATATAATACATTTTTTTCTTAAACACTCTTTTAGTTTATACTGGAAATAATTCTATCAAACACGCACAAGTCGCATTCTTCCTCTGCCACACACCGACTATCTTTGTCCTTGCACCTCAAGAAACGCATGCAAATGGTAATTTCATAAGAATCCAAATTAACAAGACCCAATGTTACGAATGAATGTTATCATGCGCAGAAATGACTCTGAAGTGACAAGTACACAAATGCTAAGCATGATTTTGATTTTTCACAATGTTCAGTCATATGAGATAGACGTTTCTTTGGATTTACAATTGCATGACTGTGTACATATACTTAGCGTAATGTAATTTACCTAATCTACATGGGTTAAGTTAAATAACAAACTAGTCAAACTAATCAATGTATTCTGCAGGAATGAATAAACATGAGCATTTTAGGATAGCGTAGAAATCTCCACGCGTTATTCGTATTCTGCATGTTATGATCCATTGATCACGGAACCGGGAAAGAAGGTGGCCGCTCTGACTTAGTGCCAGAAAGGTCAAGCGGCCCGTCCGGTCTAGAATTCTTTCCACTTTGGTCCTCGCGGTAGTCTCGTTGTCCACTCCTTGTTCTCCTGTGCGCGGGTAAATCTACTTCATTAACCGGCCTTTCCTTTAGTACTTATTGTTATCGTGATAAATTCATATGGTCAGGTTAATATTCCATTTTTACCAATAAAATTATATAGATAACAAACATTCCGTTATTAAAGGAACTCTTTTTACAGTCATGGCATATGGAGTAACCGGAATTCCTACTAATGTGTATAAATATGTTTGAGATTATGAGAGGGTGGTTACGTGGAATAACTTAAATGTTTTCTATTAATCATATTTTAGTAAACAACTCTCATATTCAGACAGTCTGCCTATTATCACTCATAACTTTTAAATTGTAATTTGTCAGCATCACAAGGCATTTTATGCGCAAACAATGAAAATATTTTGGTTTCTACATGTTTATTGAAATGTTTTCTTGATCAAGACGAAATATAGCTCTTTAGTGGTATCGTGAACCGCATGTATTGCCGGTGAGTGCATCGTCACTTCCTAGTTGAAATTTTTTTAGGCACTCTAGTATGCTAAATAGGCCTAGAAACACGCGTACAAAGATACATGAGTATTAAAGAACATAATGTAGGTTGACCGCCTAATGTTCTATGTTCCTGGTCTCGTTTATTAAAATTTTGGTGTAAATATGCCGTATAAATAACAGCCTAGTGGTCTTTTAGTTATTCTCTCATCAGAATCCCTTTTGGTATGGTTCATAACAATAAATTTGAAAGCTACTTAGGACTCTCATTATATATTTACACTCGACCGAGTAAGAGTTCATTATTTACAAAGTTGACGGTAGTTTATGACGGTGTTTACTCCAATATTAGAAATGAAGAGAGCTAAATTTTAGATATCAAGCCATTTTAGAGAGATCTTCTTTTTATTGATGTATCTCAACTAGTTTCTATCGAAGTGATCATAATATAAAGAATTATTAAAGTAGATTGTTTTGATACGATGATGACCCGAAAGCATGAAACTATGATTATATAATAATTTATACACTAGATAACTATAATTTATTTACAATCGCATATTACGCGTACATTCTTGTAAATTTACATTTTCAAAATGAATTTTGGGTTCGTTTTGAGATTTTTTGTTTTTATTTATTTAATCACTTGAGGATATATTGTACCCAAACGTATCTTTTTTTCTTACAACTTTTTTTTATATTCATATTGTGTGTTAAATGTCTATTCTATATGGTCGTTCAAACTATTTGTCTTGTATTATTTCATCAACGTTATCAAAATAACATTTTATACTCTCCGCAAATGTAGCGCGCATATAAATAGGGCCAAGATTCTTTCTATACAAAAATGTTATTTTATATACACACAAATGGTTGTTCATATACTAAGTGAAAAATGATCAATTTGCGTTATACAGTAAACAAGATACATGCAGAAAGTTCTTTATTTCTTCATGTATGTAATTGTTCACTTATGTCTACTCGTCGCGGAATAAGTAGTCATTAATGTATGAAATAATATACCGGTGAGAAGACAAAAATCTGTCTGATGTACTGATTTCGCGAGAAGTGTGCAACAGCATGTTATGTATCTAGTGCACAGTAAAGTATTAATTAAGTATAATGTAAATTATTATTATGTTATATGGATTTTAAGATATTTTTTCTTCATTACAAACAATTAACATATACCTTAACAGTGAATGTTACAGATTGTAAAAATGTTTTAGATTTAATTGAAACACTGTGTATGTTGTAACCTGGCTGTTAATTTAACATTTAATCAAGAGTACGAAATGGTAAATCCTTATCCTGATTTAAATTTTAATATTGTCAGTGTTGTCAGTAGAAGATAACTACCCATTGATATAAAATAAGATTAGAGATTTCTTCATCTATGTACCTCATAAATTGGATTGAACGTTCAAACCCTCTGCAATCGCGTGAAACAGCTAGAAATTATAGGGCATTTGTTATACAAACACATGTATCATAAGAAAAAGGATTTAAGTTTTCAGATTAATTATATTCGTCCACGCTCTCAAAGACAAATTAAAGACGCTGACCAAAGCTTTAATTTACAGTATTATGAATTCATTTTCAAATAGGTTTTTTAGTCGCATGTTATTACCAAACTCTTAGTACGAAACATGCTTCAATGAAAACAGTCGCTTTTCATACCACAAACTTATTCTCTATTGTTATTTTAAGGGTTAACGACTAATTCACAGTTCTAAACAATTAACTGATGAAACAGTTTTAATTTAATGTCATAATTAATCTCTTAAATACATTCTCATACACGACATTAAATTAATCTTCTAGAAAATTCATACTTTATTGCATTTTAAGAGTCATAACTCATTTATTTCATTCCAGGAATAAAGGAAGTACTCTATCATAGTTCATTAGAAATGTGGCGTCTTTATCAGAAAACTGATGGAAGGAATTCATTAATTTGTAATGATTGTATTGAATGATTTTTTACTCTTCTTACTCTAGAACATTGTAAAAGAAACTTTATTATATTTTAGAAATATGACAGGTCCCTATTTCACACAGTTAAACAAGTGACGTCAGATTAATGATAAAATAGGTCATATGCAACTCCCATATATTCAATTTTAAAATTAATAAGTTGTCCAACATTGTTCCATAAGTCCCACTTTGAAATTGTTAATTTTCATGAATAAATGTTACGTTCTAAACAACTTCTTAAATCAAGATGAACTTCATGGATTCAAAGTGTGAGTTCTAACCTACTATTCTTATTACGAGAAAGAGTAGTGACATTCGCTGCTATCTAATATTTTAAGTAATCGCCAAGGTTTCATCTCAGACATTTTGTGTTTAAATGAAAAGTTGCTGTCTCGGTTAATGGTTCACATAATCCACATTGAGTGAATCTTGCACAGATTTCATAGATCTATTTTACTTTCTTCTCTACTCTATATCTTTGAGTGTGAATGACACGAGGTATCCCACAATCATTATGTTTCAAAGAAAAGACAAGGAATAAACACATAAGTAGAAGTTCATTAATTATGCGTTGTCCACAAAGTAGAACATGAAGGTAACAGGTTGTCCTTTCAGCACCTAATAAGAAGCCATCTAAGGGTAATTTCAATTTTTAAATCTTAAATATCTCCATAATTTATGGGTATTATCAATTTGCTTTTAATGTACTACTAAATGAACTCACGATGTCAGATCAATCAGCCACTCAGCAATTAAGTTACAGATATAAATTATCTCAAAAATGGTTCAAGATCGGAAAATCAAAGATTTGGATCTAGAAGTCTGTTTCGCTTCAACCTTTATAGTATTCTCACATAAATGTATTCCAACTAATGACTACAAATCATTTCTCACACAATTCGTACTAATACTTTTAGGGTTATCTTCTTTATTGAAGGTTATACCGTCCAGCTCTTTCGCAAGAATTTTAGATATATCTTCACAGGGACAAATGGACTATCCCATTTTAAACTTTTTTCTTTTTTGTTCTAATACTCATTTTACTTTCAATAGTTTTTAAAAAAGATCTATAATACATGACTAGTTTATTCATTGATTCATTAAGAAAAGAAACTCAACGTATATCTAACTGTTGTATTTTTTTTTCTTCTTTTTTTCCCCTTATTTTCATCTTGTATATGTCAGTGTATTTTTTTACACAGGTTCCAATGGGACAGGGGTAACGATCATTCCTAGCAGGAAATTTATAATAATGATAATTATAATAAAACAAAGATGATTAAAGTGTATAAAGCTATATATCTAATGCCAAAATTAGTGTTTGGATCTTATAAAAGAATACTTCCAAAATGTTTGTATGAAATAGAAATGGCAATAAGGCAATAAATTGCCTTAAAGCGAGTGGTGCATGCACAAAGTCATTGCTAATTAGATTAAACCTAAATTTAAATAGCAAAATAATGTTTTGTTCCTGAACATTTCATTCTATTTTTGTACATTTTTTCATGTGAATTAAATAACAGAGACATTCTATGTTACAACTTTTTGGGGAAACAGCCATAGAATAATGGAACAAATATAAGTTTACTGTTGATAAATTCTAATAAAGAACTGCTTAAATTAAAAGGTTGGTCCGCTGAATGAATAATTTCTGCTGAAGAATCCGTTAAAACTTGAATAAACGTTACTTTCTCTACAAGGTATCAGTTTACAATTCTTCTCTTACATCAGATGTGGATTGTGTATGTTGTTTTATTCCTTCTTTATTCATTCTTATCGTTATGTTTTTTTACGACAGCAAAAAGGGATGCTATTATTATTATTTTTACTTTCATTTTACCTAAGGTATACATTTAAAACAAAAGTAAAATAGCTCAAGAAAGGGAGAAATACACATTGTATCTTTGCTGATTTCTGTTACAAAAAAAAAATATGAAATTGCGATTAAACAGTTATAATATATGAAACTCGTTAGTTACGGGGATATAATACTGACTGGGAGACATCTCGGGATGTTTCAGCAAGAAGAGTTTTAAGCAGAAACATTCTTCCATCTAGCCCCAGCCAATGTTATTTACAAGTTTCATATACTAATGCTTCCGAAGGATCACTTTGTTTCCAGATATTGAAATATGTCTCCTTTTTTGCGCTGAAAAGGAAACCCAACAATTTTGAAAAAATACCAAACAAAAAATATAAATTGGTAAAAAAATAAGACATTTACTATATGAAGATTTCGGTGACTTTCCATTTCAATGTATTTTGCTAATCTGATATTCCCGTCGGCCTAGAACATGAGGCAAAGAAAATCCCAATAAACACTTGTCATGCATAAAAACTTGACAGATTGATTACGACATGAGAATGAATATCGATGCATTGACTCAAAACAGTTTAATTATATCACGTCTTTTAAAATAATTGGAAAAGATGTGAACAAAATATTTTTCTTGCTCTTAATTAGTGTGTTCGATAACAATGATATCAAAAGTCATGTTTAATCAAAAGTCATGTTTAATCTTACTTTTTATAAACTATATTTACTAGGGCTGTAAACGAATAACGAATTTGATTTTCGAATATTCATTTTCCATATTCAAATTTATTTGAATATTCGTCTTTACAACATTGTTCCAATATGTTTTTCTTTGACGTATACGTATCCGAAATTGATTGCGTCGAACACTATACTACTTTAATATGCTTGGAACAATCGATGAATAAAATACCTTTATTACTATGTCAAAGTTTTATATTTTATTGTCAATCGGTATATGTGTTTACGTGTAAAATGAAAATATAATTTGATTGTCTTTTGTTCAGTTTATCTGACTACTGATCATTTGTCTTATTAACGGGAGGTAACTAACGTGACTTAACAGGCAGTAATATGAATCATATTCATATATTACATTGCAATTTAACTTGTATTACATATGTTTTCATTTATAATTTAAGATAAGGCTTAAAATATTCTTAAGATAAATTTAGCTATAATGCAGTAAATATCACATGGAGTCTAATTTCTACGGAATATATATCTTCAGACGACGGAATATAGACACTTCCCATGCTTTCATAACGCTATGATTAATTCGTGCCGATTAATTCTCCTTCACACTATTCAAGACAATTATTGATTGACCAAAAAAAGTAACACTATGAACTGTTAAACAGGTGAATTGCTAACTGTAAAACGGGTGCCCTTCTGATCAAATATACCCAGAACTTTTCACAGTTAATTAGCGATAACCGTTGACACGCGTTATACAAACATATGATCAAGTGAAGGTCAAGGGCTTAATACGATCTTAATTGAAATTTGAAAGTTATTAAACACAAGAGGGCAAAGATGGCCCTAGATCGCTCCCCAGACCTATCAACCACATCCGAGCAATGGCATGCTGACCAAGTTAAATGACAATTGAGTCAAAAATGTGCCTCTAGTGTGCCAAAAAGGTTTTTCCATATTCGGGCAGTGTGACCTAGCTTTTGACCCCAGGTGACCCATATTCACACTTGACAAAAAATCATCAAAACAAGTTTGCAGACCAATTTAGGACATTTGGATATCAACAATTACCACTAGAGACTTCACAAGATTTTCTATTTTTAGCTCATGTGACCTAGTTTTTCATCAGAGATATACCCATATTTTACCTCAATTAACTAGACAAGCATCCTGACCAAATTCATAAGAATCGAGTTGAAAATGTTACCATTAGTGTATTAACAAGGTTTTTTCATATTTTGGCAGTGTGACTTAGTTTTTAAACCCATGTGATCAATAGTATAATATGACCTAGAAATCATCAAAACAAGCTTTCAGACTAATTTCCAGGAAATTTGGATCAAAGCAGCAGCCATTAGAGTGTTAAAAACATTTCTCTATTTTAGCCCCTGTGACCTAGTTTATGACTGGAGATGACTCCTGATCGATTTCCACGAAATTTTGATCAAAACTGCAGCCCCCAGTGTGTTAACAAGCTTTTTCTTATTTAAGATCCTGTGACCTAGTTTTTGTCCCGAGATGACCAATCTTCGAACTTGACCTGTATTTCATTGAGACAAACATTCTGACAAAGTTTGATGATGATCCAATCAAAACTGTGACTGCTAGAGTGTTAACAACCCAATTGCTGACGACGCACGACGACAGACGCCGGACATAGCCCAATCACTATACCTCACCTTTACCTTGGATACATATGAAATTCAAGTATGGGGTTTTTATCACTGTTTTTGTCCCATCAGCAAACTAGATGTCATATGGCGACTTTCCAGCTAAACGTGGGGAGCGAGACTTCGTGCATTATTTCATGTACACGCGGACACTCAAGTAGAACAACCGACGTTCTGTAAGCTAACTGGATAGCTTCCCCACATTAAAGAATCCAAATTCTCTGTCGGGATTCGAACCTACAACGGTCAGAAGCAATGTTTTCCTTTTCCAAAAAATTGATGATACTTTAAACACTGATGTCCTTTATTTCTTATTTTTATTTTCTCCATCTTAACAAGAAATAGTGACATGCACTTTGTTTGCTACACGCTTAACATCTGCACTCTAATACAACTATTTTCAAAAAGAAGATTTAATATCAGTCTGTGAAAACTCAATGACCACTTAATGTAAAAATATCTGGAAATAATGTGATCCTTGGAAGCATACAAAAAGTTAGATTACATGAAAATTGCAGACTCGGTTTGATTGAGTCTGCACATGAGAAATTGCTGCATGGACAATAAATCGAAAATGTTATGTCAATGTTCTAAACTGAAGAATTTTTAATTGCCTTTTCGTACACTAAGCACACTGAGAGTAAGGGCCGTTATTATTCTTAAGCCTTAAATTAACTGGCCATTTTAGAAAATTGTTATTATTTGTTTCATATACCCTCTGGACATTGTAGTTTTGAAGCAAATAGTAAATTTTCTTAAATATTGGTCAAATTTTTGCTTAATGTCAGCCACATTACATACTCACTCTGAGAGTCTATTGTTTCAATGTATGGCACTTGTTGTGTAATATGATATACTCTCTAGTCACGTGGGTTTAACTCAGTGAAGATTTGTCTCTCTGATAACAGTTTGAAAGAATGCTTTAACATGTAAACATATGCTCTAGTACTTAGCATAAAACTGTTATATATTCAACAGTGTCATTCAGACAATAGTACATGGTGTCAGAAGTAAAAACAGAGAGGCACATGTGCAACAAAATTACAGAAGAAAAACATGGACTTATATTAAATTGTAAACAATGAAAAGGATTTACATTAAATTGTCAAAGAAGGACTTACATTCAATTGTAAATTAATAAAACACTGTTGATTGGATTACCATTAAATTGAAAATTGCTAGCTCGACTACATTAAATTGTAAAGAACTACAGCATTAAGTTTGAGAAGAAATTTCAGAAAAATGGCGAAGTTACAACCTCCAGAAAACTTTGATTCTTCAAGCCCAAAAAAATGGAATAACTGGAAACAAAGATTTTCTTTTTGCAGAACAGCTTCAAAACTTCACAAAGAAGATGAAGATATACAAGTCGCTACACTGGTATATACCATGGGAAAAGAAGCTGAAAACTATCAGAAAATAACGCAAAAAAAAATATGGGAATGTCTTAAAAAAATTCGACGAACATTTTAATCCAAAGAAAAATATAATTCACGAACGAGCAAAATTCCAAAAGCGAAACTAAATGCCAGGTGAAACAGTAGAGACAATCCTTAGACCTTTATACGAGTTGGCGGACAAATGTGAATTTGCTGCCGATATGAAAAGAGAGCAAATAAGTGATCGAATCGTAGTTGGAATTTTAGATAAAAAAATTGTCAGAAAAACTGCAGCTTGAACAAGACCTTACTCTCGAAAAATGCGTAATAATGGCAAGAAACAGCGAAATAGTTAACAACCAAACTCGATCACAACAGGATATAGCTGTAACAGACGGGGTTTGTGGCGGGGCAAAGCCAAAACGAAGTTCGGTACCGCAACCACACGTTTCTCGACAGCAGGATGCGACGCAGAAATTTCCGGGGACACAATCTAGACAATCGAAGAAAATGATGATAAACGGTGCTTAAATTGTAATAAATATCATGCACGAGGACATTGTGCAGCGTTTGGTAAAATATGCCGGAAATGTGGACATTATAATCATTTCGCAGTGTGTTGTAAATCTAAAAAAAGTACATTAACTGTGTGCAAATGACGCATCATCATATTTAGGAACTATTTTGACTGTGTACCAGATGAACCTTGGAAATAAAACTTCAGGTGAGAGATTTGTTTGTCTACTTTAAATTAGACACTGGTGCTGATTTGACTGTTATTCCTGAAAGTCTTTATAATATTTTAGGCAAACCAAAATTGAATAAAACTCACAGATAGTTATACGGCACAGGCAACAAAAATTGATAGTTATCGGTTCATTTACACAGACTCTTTCACACAATGGTAACTCTTCCCAAGAAAATATATACGTTGTAAGAGACATAGATAGATGTTTATTAGGCAGACCTGCTATAAAGAATTTGAACGACATTCAAACCATTGAAAACGTCAAACAGAAGCATCTTAATCTATTTTGCGAGCTAGGGCAATTAGATGGTGAATATTGTATTTCACTCAATGAAAACGCACAGCCATATGCTTTATCTGTACCAAGGCGCGTGCCTATACCTTTGCTACCGAAAGTTAAATCTGAGCTCGAACGTATGGAAAAGGCAGGCGTAATTTTTAAAGAAGATGAAAGCACAGATTGGTGTGTAGGAATGGTATTTATTCCTAAAAGCGACAATAACGTGCGCATATGTGTTGATTTGACACAGTTGAATAACTAGAAATGTGTCATCATGCCACGGATGCCCCCGCATGCAGCCAAAATTTCAGATGTTATAATATTTAGTTTCAAATTTGTTTGCACAAATTATTGTTTTCATTTTAAGTTCAAAGCCCTTAAAACTTTTCAACGTTTACACAAACCATTTTCATACAATGTTCAAGGCACTGAAATTATTCAGTCTTAACCTTTTGAAAATAGCATATTTCATATTTGTAGCCAAAATAATGGCTACATACATTTCCAAAAAAGTATGAGTGCTGAAACTGAAAGTTCAAATTTTTTCCAATATTCAAGAAAGATAAGTTTGTCCAAAATCATTGAACCATGACCAAATTCAAACTTAAACTGCTTATTCCTAAGATGTATCTATATTATTTTCAAAGTGAAAGGGACATAACTCTGCCAAAAAATCATCGAACCATGACCAAATTCCAACTTGACCTGCCCATTCCTTTGACATATCCATATGTCAAATTTGAGTTGAATATGTAACACTGTTGGGTAGATAATGAACAGAAACTGTAAATTTCATATTATTTTCAAAGTGAAAGGACATTACTCTGCCAAAAATCATTGAACCATGACCAAAATCGAACTTGGCCTGGGCATTCCAAAAACATATCCATATGTGAAATTTGAGTTGAATGTGTTGTACTGTTGGGGAGATAATAAACAGAAACTGAAAATTTCATATTATTTTCAAAGTAAAAGGAGCATAACTCTGCCAAAAATCATCGACCCATGACCAAATTCAAACTTGACCTGTATTTTCTCATGACATATCCATATGTCAAATTTGAGTTGAATGTGTTGTACCGTTGGGGAGATAATGAACGGAAACTGAAAATTTCATATTATTTTCAAAGTAAAAGGGGCATAACTCTGCCAAAAATCATCGAACCATGACCAAATTCGAACTTGACCTGTATTTTCTCATGAAATATCCATATGTCAAATTTGATTTGAATGTGTTGTACCGTTGGGGAGATAATGAACGGAAACTGAAAATTTCATATTATTTTCAAAGTAAAAGGGGCATAACTCTGCCAAAAATCATCGAACCATGACCAAATTCAAACTTGACCTGTATTTTCTCATGACATATCCATATGTCAAATTTGATTTGAATGTGTTGTACCGTTGGGGAGATAATGAACGGAAACTGAAAATTTCATATTATTTTCAAAGTAAAAGGGGCATAACTCTGCCAAAAATCATCGACCCATGACCAAATTCGAACTTGACCTGTATTTTCTCATGACATATCCATATGTCAAATTTGATTTGAATGTGTTGTACCGTTGGGGAGATAATGAACGGAAACTGAAAATTTCATATTATTTTCAAAGTAAAAGGGGCATAACTCTGCCAAAAATCATCGACCCATGACCAAATTCGAACTTGACCTGTATTTTCTCATGACATATCCATATGCCAAATTTGAGTTGAATATGTGCAACCGTTACTAAGATAATGAACGGAAACTGATGATGACGGAATGACAGAATGACGGAATGACGGAAGGACGGAATGACGGAATGACGGAAGGACGGAATGACGGAAGGACGGAAGGACGGAACAGGGTAACACTATATGCCCCGGCCATTACATGGCGGGGGCATAAAAATGTGCGACGTGAAAATTTTCCTCTGCCGATTATAGAACAAAGCTTAGGTCATTTAACTGGAGCAAAATATTTTTCAAATTAGACGCTAAAAGTTCATTTTGGCAATTTAAACTTGCTCAAAAAGTAATACTGACTACATTTATCACACCTTTTGGTAGATACGCGTTTAATCGCTTACGAATGGGGTTATCTAGTAGTTCTGAATACTTCCAAAAATGCATGTCTCAAATACTTGAGGGCATTGAAGGAGTTCTTTGCAAAACAGATGATGTCCTAATATTCAGACGGACAGCACCGAACATGACACTAGACTTAAGACAGTTTTGGATAAACTAGACCAGTGTAATGTAACACTGAATGAAAATAAGTGTGTCATAAAGCAAAAACAGATCTATTTTTTGGAGACTTAGTAGGACAACATGGAATCTCAGTAGACCCGGACAAGGTTAAGGCCATAAGAAATTTATGTCCTCCAAAAGACATACATGGGGTACGTAGTTTTATTGGAATGGTCAATCAATTTGGGATTTTTTTTCTAATTTTGGCAGCAGATTCGAAACCTATCAGAGAGTACGAAAAATCAATTTTACTGTGGTTCAGACCAACAAGAAGCTTTTGATAAAATCATGCTTACTTTGACCAATACTCCAGTGTTAGCTCATTATGATCCAAATAGGGAAACTGTTCCCATGACAGATTCTTCAAAATATGCTAAGTGTTGTTCTTCAGAAACAAGATTATGGTGACTTAAAGCCAGTATTATTTGCGTCAAGGGCATTTACACCCACAGAGGTTAGATACAGTGTTCTTGAAAAAGAAGCACTATGCGTAGGTACTGGTGCTGAACGACATGGTGACCTGTTGATTGGAAAACATTTCCATATCAAAAGTGACCATAAAAGTCTTGTTATTCTTTTAGGACAAAAGGACTTGGGTGATCTACCGGTAAGGGTATAAAGATTTAGAATGAGAATGCTTAGATTCTCCTACTTAATAAGCTTTGTGCCTGGACAATTGATGTAAATTCCTGATTATTTGTCGCGTGCTGAATGTGACACCTTAACATTTACTGTGTTATGTATGCAACATATTACATGTATATAATTTATATCTGACCAGTTGGTATTTCCAATATTATCATTGTTCTATTTTTAGAACA